>NC_044994.1:40044667-40098898 GCF_008728515.1 Papio anubis
TTTTCCCCAGCCAGACTGAACTCCTGACAGTTTCCCTAATCACCATGTTCTCTCATTCCCCAGTGCCTGTGCTGTGCTCTCAGTTCTGCTGAAAGCACTTGCCCTATGCTGCCTGACCAACCTCTGCTCATCCTTCGAAGCTCTGTATAGAGCTTCAGTACCCTCATTCGTTCATTGATCTCTCTATCCATACAAAGACACACAGAGACACGCACACACACACACAGTCGTGATCTTTCAAAAAAACAACTCATTCTCTCCTCTCTGGTCAATTTTTAAAGCCCTTTCTGGCTTCCCCAGCCCAAAGCTATACCATTCACGTATGAATTTTCTCTTATACCTACAGTAATATACATACCATTACTTCATTTTGATTAATATATTGATCCATTCATTTAGTCTTGAGCATTTTTTTTTTAAGCTTCTCCTGTGTATATATGTATTGTCTCCCCATCTAGATTGTAAATTCCTGAAGGACAAGGACAACTTATTCTCACTTGTCTTCCCCTACCCTTACCAAAATACTAATTGAAGAAAGATGAAATACAGCATTTGTATAAAAGAAAAACATGCCACAGGTCTGCAAACATTCTACACAGCTTTGCGCCCATTCTTCCGGTTTATAGTGGCCCTCCATACAACTGTTGGGTCTCTTTTCAACATCATTTGCTCATCCTAGTGGGATTAAATTGCAGTGAGCATTACTACATCTTAAGGAAAGATCCAGTTATTTGCAACTGAGAGGATACTGATTAAATGAGATAAGTAAAAATTTTAAAGAACAAATGTGTGGAGTTACTTTTATTGTAAATGATAAGGAAGAAATCCAACACCAGCTAGATTTTCATATTGATACAATGAAATTTCAGGTTCCAAATGAATTTATGTTGCAGATTTGAACATATGCAGCCCCCCAACACACAATCCTTATTCATATTAGTTTTTGCTAAAAAGAAAAAGTATTTCACATCTGATAGAATATGCAAGAGACAGGAATAAGGCATATCTGAGGAAAAAACTTGAAATTTAACAAGTGTTCATCAGGTATCTGCCATGCACCTACCACAGAAGCATTGATTGATCATGGTGGAAAATTCTCACTCTTTGGCCAAAGTCACTTGAAATAAGACAGGTAGGATTTTTTATAATTAAAGAGAGAAAGATTAAAAGAGAAGTTGGCTCTGATAAAGACAAAAATATATGGCAAAACAAATTATATTTCTCATCATTCTCCAGGCATCGTAGTAGTCTATTTCTTATCTCTACACTTAAATGGATAAATAATGATTAGAAGAATAGATCATTGGATAACCCAGTGACTGTTCAAATATTACTTGGAAAATTACAATACAATTCCAATGCAATGAGCTCTCCCATAAAGGCATTTAAATATCTGAGATCTACATATTTTGGAAAAAGAATAAAAGAGGCCAGTGTCTAAACCCTGAAAGAACAATATCCAAATTGTTTGAAGTTCTGTTGTGAGGGGAGATTATTTGGTAGTCATATGCCAACAATAGGGCCTTATGCTTTCATTATAATTGTCTGTGGGTGACAATATTGACTGAGCCAGGCTGCTGCTAGGCAGGAAAGTGTATGAAGGTATAATACTCTTGGAAAATTTCAAGCTTATTAGCATAATTGCTCTGATGAAAACTGAAGAGCTTACTTAACATAGCTGACTAGAGTAGACAATAGATGCATAAGCAGTGTCCTAATTATTGAATTAATGAGTCCCAATTGTTTGTCCTTACTGTAAACGGTCCTTGCTATGAAACAGACATTTGCTGAAGGAGTCTGACAATTGTGTTAGCTGACAAGTGGCCAGAATGTAATTAATGGTGGGAGAGAGCCAATTACTACTGGGTCCTAAAGACTTCACTGGTGAGTTTCAAGGAAAAATTATATAGCTATACAGTGGTTTCATATCAACTCTTCTTTGCTTTTGTAAACTCATGGAGCCTGATTCAGTGCTCTTATTTTGCAGTTGAGGAAACTGAAGCTGAGGCTTCCTTCTCCAAAGTCCTGTGACCACTTAGTGCCATGCATTGTGCACGTAGTATCTGCCTTTTCTGCTCTGGCACTGCCCACTGACTCTTCTTCATGTTCCTGGTCTGCATGCACACCCATGCTGCAAAACAACACTTCTGAACCTTTGCCGCTCTACAAAACTCCAAGTTCCCATTACTTTGTAAGCATATGTCCTCACCAACTATTTCGTGGTGAAAATAGAGGCAAATTTCCTACCCACGCCTGAACCCCCAATGATGGACAGATGTACCCGTCTCCAGACCGACCCTTCCAGCCATTTTCCTCAAAAGCCTTGCCTATCCCTCTGGATAAGCTTTGTCCTCCACTTACTGTCTGTTCCCTTGACCACCCTGTTCAGGGTGGTCATACATACACACGTCCCTCCCAACATACACATGTCATACTCTATCACATCACCTTTAAATTTTTTTCTTTAAAAACTTATTATGTAGAATCATCACATCCACTTACTCTGTACTGAATTGTTACTTGTCACCCCTTAACACTTAATGTAAGCTCTAAAAGAACAGGAAATATGTCTATTTTGTTCACCATAGTATCCCTAATTCAAGCATACATGGAGGCACTCAATAAATATTTTTGAATGGATGAATAATTTTCACTCAAGTTCACTCAAACTCAGCATATCCAACTGGAAATGATCATCTCCTTCTGTTTTCCTGTCTGTGTATGTCTTAGCCCAGTTCCCTAGAAAACAAACCTGATGCAAGGATTAAGTATTGATGCTTTTTTTTTTAGAAGGTATAATCCCAGGGCAACAGTATGAGGGAAAAGACAAGAAAAATGGGGAACAAGGTACAGCAATGCATTACTGTGCTAAACACTACTCCATGAAAAGCCTTAAAGAAATACAGCCTGTCTCTTGGGCAGGTGCAGCCACTTGGCCATACAGGACATCTCCAGACAGGCAGTATGGAGAAATCACACCATGAAACAATGTGAAGAAGGAAGGAATTTTTTCCTTGTGTCTCCTGTCTCCTGTTGGTCATAGCTTGTCTTTCAGGGAGTAAAAATTTTCTCACTTCCCAGTTGGGTTATCCATTTTCTTTGACAGTCACTCAGAAAGCCAGGTCCCATGCCCTGGAGTTCAGAAATGGTGGGAGGAAACTGGGTATGTGGCTGGTTGACCTCAGGCAGTTAAACCACAAGGGACTTAACTAAGTCTCTAGTGGTAGCAGGTGAAACAGAAGAAGAGGTCAACGGTCCCAGAGATGGTAAGGCCCAGAAAATCTGAGAAGACATGTAAATTAAGGCTGACATAGAGTAATCATTACTACTGCAAAGGTAGGACCAGGTTTATTTTATCCACTTCATGATACACAGCACCTACCACACTATGTGCTAATTAAACTTCTGTTGAATAAATTCCTGCATAAATTACACCACCACCTGCCGGATCTACTCAAACAGAAACCTTGGAGTCATCCATGGTCTTCCTTCTTTCTTAATTCCTGCATATCAAAGACAAAATTTCCGTTGGTTCTACCTTTTTTTTTTTTGAGGCGGAATACACCAGCTCTGTAAACCCAGGCTGGATTGCGGTGGCCGATCTCGTACTGCAAGCTCACGCCTCAGTTCCGCCATTCTCCTGCCCGCCTCAGCCTCTCGGGTAGCTGGGACTACGAAGCCGCCCTGCGCCCGGCTTCAGTTTTTGTATCTTTTAGTAGAGCGGGGTTTCATCATTGTTAGCCAGGATGGTCTCGTCGCCTGACCACGATCCGCCGTCTGCGGCCTCCCGAAGTGCTGGGATTACAAGCAGGCCGCGCCGGAAAGGCAGTTTCACTTTTAATGTGTCTCGGTCGTACCATACCAAGCTCATGCCTCGATTCAGACTTCACTGTCTTTCATTGGAAGCATTGCTTCAGCTCCTCAGCTGGTCTTCTTGTCTTCACTTCTTGCTCCAGCCCAATTCATCCTCCTTCCTGCTGCCAGGGTCACTTTGGACGCCTTTTCTAAATGTAAATCTGATATACCGGATAACCAGGTATGCAGCTTCTTCCTGTTTTTCCAAGATAGAATCAAGACTGTTGCAGCATAACCTAAAGGATGCTGGCGATCATCCCAGGCCAGTCTCACCTTGGCATCACATCTCAACACTCTACGCTCCGTTTTCCCTAGCCAGACTGAACTCTGACAGTTTCCTAGTCACCATGAACATATCATTACTGGTGCCTGTTAACATTGCTCTTTGTTCTGCTAGAAACGCACGCACAATAACCTTTACCAACCTCGCGTCATCCTTGAAGCTCTGTATAGAGGCTTCAGTACCATGTTGTTTGGTCTCTATTCGCACAGAACAGACGAACGAACACCACACACACACACACAGAGCCATTCAGTGTTTGTGTAAGCCAGGGTTCTTAGTTGCAAGCAGCAAGAAATTGATGTTGGCTGACTTAAGGAGAAAAGAATTTGGTGAAAGGATGTTGGTGACTGACACAATTGCTGGGAAGGCTGCAGAAACAGGCTCAGACAATAGCAGAAACAAGGAAGGCTAGGCAGCCAGGAGACAGCCAAGACACAGGACTGCATGCTGGGGAGGAAGGCAGCCATCTGGCACCACCATTCCACACAGGATGCCATGGGCTCACTTCCAAGTCAGTGTCACTGGGCACTACCCACATTAAGCTCCCCACCACTCTCACTATCAGCACTGTTGTTCCTGGCAACCAGATGTCACTGGTACCTGTTGCACCACCACCAAAATTGTTTCTGCACCACCTGTATTTTGCATTACACTGCAAGCCCAGGGCGAGGTCCATTAGGTCAACCAAGCTTAACCTATGCTGTACTTGCAGGCAGGGTTGAGAAAACAGGAGCTAACGACTTTTGGTAGGCTTCTATATTACACTGAAGTCGCTTCTCTCCAGTAATCCTCAGATAATTATCTAAACAAAATAGGGGGCCAGGTTCTGGGAGCCCTAAATGACGAATGTCCCTCTATGTTCTCAAATTGCTCAACAAATAAATTGTTACTCCACAGGCAAGTTGTCTTCAAGGCAGGGATACAAAAAATGAATAAAGTGACCACTTCATACCCACTAAGATGGCTATGATCAAAGGCAGAAAATGGCCAGTGTTCCTAGCGATGTGGAGAAATTGGAATCTTCATATATTGCTGGCGAGTAAAATGGTGCAGTCATTCTGAAGAAACAATTCTGTTGAAATTCTAATACCTCCAAAGATTAAACAGAGTAACCCATGGGCAGTCCAGCAATTCCACTTCTAGGTACCAAGGGAAATAGCAACATATATCCACCCAAAGATGTTTACACAAATGTTCATGGCATTCATATGCCGTGAAGTGAAATATCCGCCTTACCAACTGATGTCGATGGTAATAAGTGGCATCTATACAATGGAATATTATTCAGCCATGAAGAAAAGTAATGAGTATTGAGACATGCTGCCATATGGATGAATAGTGAAACTTGAACCATTAAGCTAAGTGAAAAACTGATGCAAGGTCACATACTGTGTGATTCCATTATATGTAACATCCAGAATAAGCAAATCTATAAAAGATAGAAAGTGGTTGTGTTTGTAGGAGTCTGAGGTGAGTGGGGAAGGGAGTGACAGCTCATGGAACACAGGGTTTCTTCTGTGACAATGAAATGCTGTAAAGGTAGGTCAGGTCATGATTGTATAGTTCTGTGGATATTACTAAAACCATTAACTCATTTACTTTTTTTTTGCCATGCTGCGAAGTGTGTTTATTTTATTATTCATACAAATAATTTTCTATAATATTCAGGGCAAACCAAGAGAGTGGCAGTCCGGTGGGGGTCCTTCCAGGGGAGACCCACAGGCTGGTGGCATCCCGGTGGAGTGCCCAGGTTCTAGTGCAGCTTGTAGCTTCTTTGGGGCAGCTCTTCCCTCCCATCGACTGGGGTCACCGAAGATGACAGGGGTAGGAAATCCTCCAGGATTTTTAGGAAATTTCCTCCTTCTCCTGCTCAATGACCTCTTTTTGGTTGGCAGGGTGTTCTCCTGCGTCTCCGTTTTCTTTAAATGGCACTGCTCCAAGCTGGCAATTTCCCCCATCTTCTGGTTTTGTCTGACATTTTCTTCGAAACAATCCGTGTGATGGGTTCCGGACCCGGGATCTGGTGCTCCACCGCATTGCTGCAGCAAGAGACCGACTCATTTACTTTAAATGAGTGGTGCCATTGCTATGTGGTGATGTCCTTATCAAAGCTCTTTATTAAAAAATGTAATAAAAAAGCCTCCTTTCATCTCAAGAGACTGGCGAGCTTATTGGGACAGCAGAGTTAAGAAGGTGGCTGCCAGTGGCGCTGGTCATGCCTGTAATCTAGAGCTTTGGGAGGCTGGAAGGATCGCGGTGGGTTGGCTTGACCTAGGTAATTAGGTGGGACCACAATGCTACAAAACTGTATTTAAAAGAGTTAACGAAACAATACAACTTCAAGTTGTGGCAAACCTTTCCTCACAGCTACTCGCTAACAACTGCGCCTCAAGATGGAAGTGTACCTTATGCCACAGCACTTACTTAACTATATTTTAAATTGTCTTTCTCTCTGAACAGTCGTCTTTAGGTGAGGAACAAGTGTAATGCGTTGAACTTTGGGTCCTTAGAGCTGAAGCAGTGCCTAGCACACAGTAAGCGGGTATTGTTGTTGGTGTTTATTTATTTATTTTATTTTTTTAAAGGCTGACTGTATTATTATACTGTAAGTTGTAGGATGTGCGCGTGCGGGTTTATTTTATATGTATACTTGTGCCTTGTTGGTGTGCTGCCCATCAGCTCACAGTAGGCTTAATAGTTGTTTGTTGAATGGTGAATAAATGAGAGAGCCAGAACTGAACTTGGGTGTCCCCTACGAACCCAGACCAAAGATTCCTTCAACTACACCCAATCATATTGGCGTCAAGCGAATGCTTTCCAAATCTGATGGCTAGCCAGAGAAGGCGTCTACAACGAAACAGTTCGTTTTCTACAAGCTGTCAGTTTCCAGGTGTATGTTTACATTTTGCTGTGGCTCAATTTTGCTGTTTCCATTGAGTATGCTATGTCCTTTGAATAATGGTTTCACTCACTACCGGTCCCACAGCTCTCTCCCGCCCGAGTTCATCATAGCACCAGCTTTGCTGTCATCTTTAGCATCCTGCAATTGCGACTTCTGCACCCTTGGCTGGTCAGCACTGGTGGGGGCTTTCAGCCTATGTGCACAGGACAAAGCCCAGATTTGGTTTTCACTTACCAGAAGCTTTGAAGCGAACTATATCAGCAAAAGGGTTATGTAGAAAATTATTTTTTCATGACCTCTTGATTTGCAACAGCGTTCCGTACTACTTTTAACAATCAGCTGTGGCTGGGTGCGGTGGCTCACACCTGTAATTCCAGCACTTTGGGAGGCCAGAAGAGGTGGATCACCTGGTCTGCAGGTTCAAGGCCAGCCTGAAAGCATGGTGAAACCCTGTCTCTACTAAAAAACAGAAAAATTCGCCAGGCATGGTGGCGAGCACCTGTAGTCCCAGCTACTTGGGAGGCTGAGGCAGGAGGAAGGATGCTTGAACTTGGGAGGCAGAGATTTAATGAGCCACAATAATGCTTTCCTGGCACTCCAGCCTGGAGTGACAAGAGTGAGACTCAGTCTCAAAAAAAGCTTTGATGAGATATAATTCATATACCATAAAATTCAATCAGTTAAACAGTACAGTTCTAATGGCTTTAGTATACACAGAGCTGTGCAACCACATCACCTAATCTGATTTTTAGAACATTTTAGTCACTTCAAAAATAAACCCATACTGGTAGCATTCACTCCCCATTCTTCTCTCCCCTCTTGACCTAGCCAACTGCTAATCTACTTTTTTTTGTCTTTATAGGTTTGCCCTATTCTGAATATTTCATATAAATGGAATCATATAGTATGTGGTTTTTGTGACTGAGTTCATTCACTAAAGCATGTTTTCAAAGGTCCAGCTATGTTATGTATCGGTATTTCACTTCCTCTTATAGCTGAATAATATTCTATGATATGGATATACCATATTGGGCATTTGGATTTGTTTCCATTTTTTGTCTCTTATGAATAATGCTGCTGTAACATTCACTGTTTCTCTACTATTTTTAAATCACAACTTTGTTTTAAAATTCCTCCTCCTCTGATGCTCTTGATATAGTAGGCTCTCCAGTAATTAAAGTTCTTCTAGGCTTTTTATAATTGTTAACTAATGGTTATCAAAGGCCTAGTTTCCTGGCCATTAGCTTTCCTGTTACTGTAATTATTACCAATATGAAAATATTTCACTGAAATAATGAAACAACTATCCGATGACATTTTGTGACCTGTTAAAGATGCCAAGGAAGGCTGGGTGTGGTGGCTCACCTGAAATCCCAGCACTTTGGGGGAGGCTAAGGTGGGAGAATCACTTGGGTTAGGAGTTTGGGACCAGCCCGGCTAACATAGTGAAACCCTGTCTCTACTAAAAATACAAAAATTAGCCAGGTATGGTGGCCCACTCCTCTAATCACTACTCAGGAGGCTGGGCACAGAACAGGTTGACCCGGGCAGAGGTTGCAGTAGCCAAGATCACACCACTGCACTCCAGCCTGGGCAGCAGAGTGAGACTGTTTCAAAACAAAACAAAACAACAACAACAACAACAAAAGATGCCAAAGAACCATGTTCTTGGAGAGTCTTATCTGCTAAAGACTGTGCACTGTGCTGTGAAGACAGGTAAGGACACAGTCCTTGTCCTCAGGATCTTCTGTTCTGTTACAGGAGACAGTTGTAGGGATGCAACTCACCCAGTCTTGGTGGTCAGGGAAGACCACTATTAGGCAGGATGTTACTGCTGGGAGTTAATGAGAGAAAAAGAGCCAAAGAGAGCAAAACAAACACATGAGCAAGAACTAAGATGTGAGAGAACATGTTTGTAGAAAAGGGAGGAAAAGGAAAGGAGAGAGGAGAGGGAGGGATATGAGGTGTGGAAAATGAAGCTGAACCAATAAAGAAGAGCCACATTGTTAAGGGCTTTGAAAAGCCAGCTAAGGAAAAAGTTGCTCTGCTTGAAGGGGAAGGATTAAAAACATTAGCAGATCAAACCGTTTGACCCTCTCAACACAAAACAAACCACAAAACACTATTGAAAAAATGTACAAAATGAAAAGGAATTTGTGAAATACTACTTTTTAGTCTTCGTGTTAGAAATGAAATGTGTTTCTCTTTTAAATCAAAATTTTCAAATTTGGTGTCAACTTGTAATATGGCTATCATTTAAAAATTATTTTCTTTTATTGTTGACAGTATGTGTGTGAACCCTCCTATGTACAAGTACTCCAATCTCTGAGGCTGAAATGTTTCCTGAGCTTGGTTCCTCACTTGAAGGCATTAAGTGTTAAATCACATAATTGGTGCATAAATAAGCCAATAACTATTTTATATATTATACATATTTAGTAAATTTATTATTCAGAAGAAGGAAGCACCACCAAAAGAATTCAAAGTGTATCAACATTAAGTATACCTCATTGGCACATTCTATTAATTCATTTTTAAAAGAGCCCTACGAAGGGCCTTCAGCTAAGAAGGCTGTTAATTACTTTTGCTTTGAGTACATATGGTCCAATTCAGGGAGAAACACTGGGAGTATTTTTAAGCATTTATTATACATTACGAAGACAAAGTAGTGTCCTATGAACTTATGAAGAATGTAAGGAATAGTAGGTATGGTTCACTTCTCTCAATAAAATTCAATTCTACTGGGAATAGAGAGGTATAGAGAGGAGGTTGGGGGAGCATTTATTGTCTCTCCTCTCATTACTAAGGTTCTAAAGCTGGCTTTATCTCATTTGATCTTCCCATAACCCTATTAGGAGAGGTATTTTTCTCATAAATAATAGAAGTCCCACTTGAGAGGGTAAAAATAACCCAAGATCAACAGCCACAGTGTACATTTCAATTGGTGAAACCAGGAAATATATACCAAAGTGTGGTCACATGGGCAATGAAAGCCAGAAGTTCAGCTGAGTGAAAATGGGGTTGAATGCTCTTATATGGCCTTTAGCCTTCAGGGGTCTTTCTTGCTTCTCTACTCTTTAGCTCCAAGGAAGGTGATGAAACGCCCCTGAGACCTGGGGCTGGGGCTAGCACTGTCTGGAGGCATCTTCACTCACACATGTCTGGTGGGTGATGCTGGCTGCTGGCCAGCACACCTACAGTGTCTTTGAGTCTTTGGTAAAGGGGAATGGATATAGAAGCCAGAAAAGACCAGTGAGGGAGATACTCAGTTAAGGAAGATTTTAATCAGATGGAACATAGAATATTTTAGCCAGGTGGGGAATAAACCAATGAAGGAAATGATGAAGGCATAGGAAAGAGAACAGATAACAGTGAGAATGGTACTCTAGGTGGTGAGAAAGGAAATGGGACCCAGTGCACTGGGAGGGATTTATACGACAGCAACTTGGATGGTTCACCTATTGCATGTAGCAACTCCCTCGAGTGAGGACAAAGATTTGGTTCCTCTTTTTATGTACAAAACACAGATACACATGCAGTACATAATCTTATGGCATGAGGCAACTAGGATAAAAGGTATCTAAAAAGACTCTTCAAGGGGCAATAATGAAAAGAAAGGTTGAAGCTGCGATCTACGGTAACTTCGAGAGAAGGCAGGAAGTATATGAGTAGGTATCAGTCTTTCTGATGTTCAGTGTTTAGATGTTTTGAAGATTATTGGGAAGCTCTTTCTGGAAGTATCATCTATTGCCCAGTGAGCAAGAAGCAAGAAAGAACCAAATATGAGAAGGAGAATGGGAGTTTAGGTTTGTCAAGAGATGAAAAGTTTGAAATTAGATATCTTGGAGGGTCAGAGAGGAATTGGCTCACTTGATGTCGTGGACTGTTTAGGAATTGAGATCGATCAGTATGTTTATTGCTTTCTCTAACTTTGCATTCAGATGCTTGGATTAGGCAGTGGTTGGGTTTCACCAGGGTTGGTACTTACTAGGAAGTACAATGGCTGGAAATATGAGCAAGGCACCAACAGAATGGCTATAATGGTCCTCAATTCCCTACTCCTCTGCATTCCCCATAACGCTTTCGTTGGCTTCTCACACCAAGCACCACGTGGAGGGCTGGGCCAGGCAGGCCAGTGACACAGGAAGCTCCTGAGACAACTTTAGCTAATAATAGATGGGATACTACAATTTCCTTGCCGCTTGGGCGGTGGGGGAATAATTCACAAGGACGTTCCACACACCTGCTTAATAAATTCCCTTATTCACTTGCTTCTACTTTGCTTTTCTACAATTATTCAGGTGAGTTTGGAGTTAACAAAACTGAGAATTTCAATTTTCTTATGTTTTTCATTAACAATTTGAGTTGAGTTCCTGTCATTTTTGTAACAACGGCAAAACAATCAAATGACTAATAAAATTCACCTCTTACTCAGGCAGCGTGATCCCTAATGCAGGGTTTGTTAGGTAGAGTCCTTTAAACTGGGAGGTTTAGGTATAGGCAAACTATCATAACTTGAGACCATCTCAACCCTCAATACCCTAGGGTGAAGACTCTCTAAAAGTCCTTATACTTGAACTTATGTTGTAGCTAGAATTTGAAGGCACATCATCTACTTCACCTGTCAGTATCCCTCTCTATGAGTATGCTGGGAGAAATTTATTTTAGAATGTGTTGCCAAGAAGAACTTGAGCTTCTCTCAAAGAACTGAGAAGGGTTTTCTTTGTGAATCAAGAGAACTAAGGAATCGTGTGTTTATTCACACTTTGGCTGTATGGAAGCTCAGAGAGGCAATACACAGGCCAACATGTGGGACATATCATCTGCAATATTGAATATGGACATTTTATGTTTTCCTCCTAATCTTAGGAATATATTCGTTATATTTTTCCTTAAACTCCAATTTTAATATCTTATTTCTAAATTTTACTATTTAGTATAAATATACTTTATGAAAAATCCTTATTTATTGGAATGAAAGTATAAATAAATGGGTACACACACAAGCTGGGCATGGTGGCACACATGCCTATGTCCTCAGCTACTTGAGAGACTGAGATAAGGAGCATTACTTGAGCCTGGCAGTTCAAGATCAACCTGGGCAATACACAAACCCTGTCTTTTTTAAAATAAAATGAAAGATAAAGAAAAGAATGAGTACACACTAATTCAGCCTGAGAATATCCCTTCACTTTTGTGTGATTCTTTACCGCAGGCTCACAGTTTAAATTTTTACTGGAAATGAGTAAGAGATTCAGAAGCATTCCTTTTACTAAAAATATAGCAGTAATAGATGATGATTTAAAAAATAAAATAATACAACTGGACTCAATATTAACAAGATAAAAATCTCCATGACCCAGAAACAAAGTAAATAGAGACTTAGGCTCATGGTGCTCTGGGCACCACAATTGCAGAGGCAGCAGTCTGGGGAGGCTAAGTCCTGTAGAATGTAGGGACCAAGTGGATCCCACATGAGATGGGGTATTAAAAGCCAGGAATATTTGCCTGGTCATGAAAGGAAGCTGAGAAAAAGAAACTCTTTCTTGACTTGTGTGTGAGCTTATGGCTTTTTATAAAAGCAGGAGGGAAACCCTAGGGAGGCAGCAGACAAACATAACCCACCACAACTAGGGCGGAACAAGCTGCCTCCTGGGCTAGTGACTGGATCACAGGCATCTCAGGATAGCAATTATAGGGCAGGAGTCCCTACACGCTGTGGCGTAAGACTTGGTTTCTAGAATGAGAGCTTTTTGGCACGAGGTGGGAAGCTAAACATGCAAACCTGCTGCTAAATAGGGAAAGAGAGATAGAAACAAGTCTCCCTCTCAAATGATGTTACAAACTAAAACCATTATAAGGCATTTGAAAAGCTGAAACATTGATAAGAAAGACCAGAACAAAAAAATCAGTTATTCAAATGTAATTTGCTTTATTAGAAATATATTTTTAGGGGTTATTCTGAAGCTAAGAAACATAAATATGCTTGGGATGCTGAAATCCATTAAAAGCAAAAGCACGACCAGTGTGAGTGGCTCAGCAGTAATCCCAGCACTTTAGGAGGCTGAGGCGGGCAGATAAGCGGCGTCAGGGATTCCAGACCAACCTAATAACCAACATGAGTGAAACCTCATTATCTACCAAAAATACAAACTTAGCTGGGTGTGGTGGGGCACACCTGTAATCCCAGCTACTCAGGAGGCTGAGGCCCAGGAGAATTGCTTGAACCCGGGGAGGAGGTTGCAGTGAGCTGAGATTGCGCCATGCACTCTAGCCTGGGCAACAGAGCAACACCTCCCTCAAAAAAAAAAAAAAAAAGAAACAGAAACAGGCAAATAAGAACTACTCATAGATGTTAAGGCAAACGTGATTATAGAATTTTGAAATGGAAGATTTAAAATTTAATGAGCCGAAAATGGGCACTGTTATTGAACAAATTAATGAACTGAATTACAATGTCATGAAATTCACTCAGAATGCAGTATGAAATATAAAAGTTTTATATACAATTAAAAAGACATGGAGAATAAATTGAGAGACCACATATTACATCTAATAGGGTTCAAAGAATTAGAATAGGGGAAAGTAATAGTGAAGAGGTGGTAGAATTTGTAAATTAAGCAATGATATAAGGTCCTTGGTTTGAAAGTGTGTTCCAGGTACCAAAAAGTGGGAAGAATACAACTAAATCCCCACTTAGATTCTTTATAGTGAAACTGCAGAAGATAAACAAAAATCTTTAATAATTAGTAATGAAAATAACAGATCATCTAATGAATGATAGACTAATAATAGGCTTTAATTGGAAAAATCAGGCCAAAGGACAATGGAATAATATCTTCAAATGCAAGGAAATAATATTTGGCAAGCTAGGGAATTTTGTCCCACAGCTAAACTGCCATTCAACGAATGCAACGAAATATAGGCACACACATAACCTGAGAGAGTTTACCACCCTCAATTCCATACAAAGAACACTTAAGCCTTTTAATCCAAAAGAAATAAGAAAAGAAAGAAGAAAAAGAGAAAATGAAAGAGCGATAACTAAAGACATGGAACAGAAAGAAAATGTTAGAGGACAGAATAAGAAAATGTTTCCATAAATTTAATAGATTACGGTAGAAACAAAAATCAAATAACTGAGTAGATCCATGCTTATAATGAGGAGAAGTAGAATTAATAGAACAACAGGAAAGAAGATTGGGAGCACAGTGTTTAGTGGGTAAAGTGTATTCCAAGTTCATGCCATTTTTAAAGAAGGAAGTGGTCTAATCTCCTCTTTAAGGCCCCCTCCTCTTAACCTACCATTTTACATTGGAGATTAAGTTTCAGAAATTTTTAGAGGGACACCAGTATTCAAAACCATAGCACCTGGCAAAATAAGTGGCCATATTCTTTAACAAATAATAATGACTAGTCTGGAAAAAATATGGCCCTCAGAGTCATTGCCTATCAGGATTTTAAATTTAGCAAAGGAGACCCAACGAAGCAAGAAATTTTTCAAAGGAGAAGAAAATGTAAATAGGCTCACAAAACTCCTGCTGTGGCATGGTGGACAGTTAACATTTTGCCTGCCGGCACATACTTCTTTAGGGGAACAGCGTCCCCTTCTCTATAAGCTGTTCCTCTTCTGCTTATAAGAATGGTATAGGGACAACCATGTTCTTAGAGGGACCTCCAACCATCGTGCATAGAGTGATTTGTCCAGGTAGCAGGCGTCTGACCTAACCTCGTCCATCAGAGACTCTACCCAGGGCACCTGGTCCATATGGCACTTGTGTAAATTAGGAGAAAAAAGTGGCCCTTCATAAAGAATTTTTATACCTGCATTTGAAACTGTTGGAATCTACAATGTTTATGGGGAATGTGGCACCGTGGTTGCAGTAACTCCAGCGGCAGGTTTTTGAACTTCCAGACTACCAACAATATGACTGGGCGACAACTCTCCAGTGCAGAGACAGCCAAATTCAGAGGCTTGGGGCAGACATCCACTCTGATGCATGGAAAGGCTGATACTGGTAGGACAGGATGAAATTATTATTGTGTGAAGCAGAAATGGGGGCAGTTCCAGTTATGACTGGGGTGTATTGTTCCCAGAGACTCAAGTGTATGCCTTCTCTCCCATTGTTTGGATGTTTCTTGACGCTCTTTCTTTTTTCTACAAAGGCAAAAACATTCCTTTTTGGCTTCTGCAGGATCCAAATAAATTTTTTATTTTGCGAAATAATGCAGCTGTGAATTTAATTTCACTAATTTCCACATCCTCAATTTTGAGGCAATGGGGAGGGCAGTAGCTGTATTGTCTTTCTATTTGATCAAGTATGATTTTTTGCACAAGGGAAACGGCTCTGTGTCTTGTCTATTTAGCCAGTAAGGATGTTTCTCATTCTATATCTGCCTAAAGAAATTACATGTTATTGCTTTACAATTGTTTTGTAATCACTGAAATTTGTAGTCCCATCCTGTGGTGTGTTCACTGAGACCTCTCCTCATGGGGCATTCTTTCACTGTGTTTGTTGGCAGTGTAGCAATTAGAAATTGGAAATCTATGAAATCAGAGGGATATCAGTTTGGCATTTCTTTCCTTTAGTCAGTGTTGTTGTTAGAAGCACAGGGCACTGGAAAAAAATTAAGCTGAACCATGGGCTCTACCACTGACGTACTGGAATAATCTGTTTCTAAGAATCACTCACTATTCCATTGGTGAATCCACTGTAGGTGAATCCAATGAGTCTCTTCTTGGAGGGAGAGGGAGGGTTCTTCCTCTGAGCTTGGGAGGCAGGCTCTGTACTAGAAAGTCATCTTCACTCCCGAGTGCAGCTCTAATTTGGCATTTGTGCAAACCTGCAGAAGCGGGAAGATTAAACCTTATTCGTTTATGTTGCATACATACTAGTCACAATATGCAACTACAAAGTCATAAGACTAAATTTAACACAAACATATGCGTGAGGTTATCCTTTCTCCTTCAACATGCTTTAGAAGTGTGTTTGCTCTTTGAAATAGGAAGAGTCATCTGGAGGCACATTACCTGGCAAAATCAGGTAATCAGAAAGCTGCAGTAGTGGGGGTTCAATAAAAAGTAAGAACTTCCATCAGTGGAAGCATCAGCATAGAGAATAACTGAGTAACCTTCAGGAGATTTTGGGAGAACCACTCATTTGGAAGGAAAAGGAGGTTGTTGTGCATATGCTTGCCATTCAAAAGCAGTTAAGTGAGGAAAAGCTGTGGGATGTTTGGCGACATAAATACTTATGTTTCCTGGGAATATTCATCACATGATTCGGAAAATTGGCGGTTGAAGCCATCAAAGTTAGATCTTCTCCTTCAGTATATCCTAGAATAGATTCCCAATATATTAAAGAGAAAAAACAAGTCATAAAATTTTAAACTGAAAAATGTGAAAAGAAAAGAAAATAGAGTTTGGGAACAAGTTTTCTAAGCATAAAATTATGAAAAAAGAAATGGAAATTTTATGAATGAAAAGTAATATAGAAAAAAATGTGCATCAAGGCAAAGAGTTAATAGCCTTACTATATACAGAGCTGCTACAAAAGTAATAAAATATTTCACTTTATTATATAACATCAGATGTTTTTAAAAATGTTTAACCTTCCTAGCCACTACCAAACATTGCAATTTAAAGGCGTTGTACGTGAATGTCTAAACACGTTAATATTGCTTTTCCCCTCTTAATGGTTCTATGCATTTGACGCCACCATGATCAGCCTACAAAATCCCATCTGTGTTGGGTAAGGGGAAGGAGAGGAATTAGGGTGGGAGGCTGTCGAGGTGGGGCAGATAGAAGTCTTACTGTAACAAAGGCAAGAGTTAATAATTTGCTTCTGATAACCAAAGTGGGCTTTTATAGCATGGAGAGAGACAGACTTTGTCAGAAGAAACAGGACTTCCTGAATTTCTGTAGTCTCTTTTCACTGTATGGAAGAAATTTCACTGCCTATAACTCGAGTTAAACTATGATGTCTGCTAACCTTATAGTCTAGGATGGAGAAAGAAGGGACAAGGATGTACTACAAACACACAAAATATATACATATATATTATATAATTATTAATATGTTACATAAATGTTTATTTACATAAATATATTTAGCTCTATTCATATAATATATTATATATTTATACTTACCTGCTACTATTTAATATATTCATATAATACATGATTATATTTACATAAATATATTTATCTATATATACAGAATAATTAATATATATCTATTTAATATAAGTATATTTACATAAATACAGAACTAATATATTGTGTAATATATAAATTTATATATTAAACATATATATAGTTATCCATATAAGTACGCATATGTAAATATAAATATATTTAGAAAATATAATACATATATCTCTAGTGCACCCATATAACCTAGATATACAAAGGATATGGAGACAAATATGAAAATATAAACTAATGTATCATATTAAACAATTCTTTCTCCAATAACATGATAAATTCTTCATATATAGGCAATTCATATATTCTTTCAATAATACTGTCATATATACATTCCATAACATGTCCTTCATCTGTTATATATAATCTACATCTATCATATTATATAACATATATATAATCTATTAATATATGCATTTGTCTCCACATTATATCTTCTATTAACTATGTTATGCTCTCTCGTGAACAGCAAGAACATCAAAGACAGACCTTTCCTGCTCGGGTGAAAGAACAAGGAGAAAAGAACTGGTGCGGTACAAAGCAGGTCAGGTGCTGAATCCCTATTATTTTCCTCTCCACGCTTGTGGGCAGGCACTTACACATCTAAATAGATTTTGGGGAAGTGCAAAGGACATCAGGAGCCCACAGCTGTTCCCTGGACTTGGGACTGGGAGAAACCCTACCTGTGGCCTGCACTTTGAGCATGGAGGCTGAGAGACAGGTTTGGCAGGTGATAGGCAGTTAGATGGGGTTGTCCTGTGCTCTGAATGTAGAGGATCATGTGAAGCCAAATGCCCTGGTAAGGAAATGTAGTGCTGAGAAGGTCAGGGGACCAGCAGGAAATAAGTGGGACTAAATTGCTGGGCTCAAAGTCCCCCAACAACAACATGTGCTAGCCACAGAATCCCAAGAGGCCAGGTCCAGGGTAGGTACTATTCAGCTTACAGTTCTGAGTACAATCCTGGGCAGCTGACACCTTATGGGGATTGGATATATACAGTAAGAATTTATAAATTGAAAGTACCCTGTTGACCAGAGGGAAGGAGATACTATTCACTGGGAAGCCTTGGAAACATACTGTCAAGAGGAGGTGCTCATGGGGGGAATATCAGAAATATATTATTGAGCCATATTGTGTTTAGATATTTGAATCTATATGGTTCAATATTAAACAAAATGACCACATTTTAATACAGCCAGGGTGTGACTTGAGTATCTGCAACATTGTAACACGATGCTTTTTTTCTTTGTTTGCTCTTTCATGAGTTCTATTTTTCTATTATATATTTTACCAGTTTTTGAAATGTCTATAAAATAATATAAAATACAATTACCTTTGTAAAACATGTATCACCTCTGAAATAAAAAATACAATGTTGTTTAAAAATGTTTGTAACTGGGAGTGACTTATACCTGTAATCCCAGGACACGGAGATGGTAGATTATTGCTTGCATTCACAAGTTGAGACCGGCCTGGGCAACACAGCAAGACCTAGCCTCACTAAAAAATAAAAATAAATAAAAATAAATAAGCTGGGCATGATGGCACTCACCTATAGTTCCAGCTACTGGGAGGCTGAGATGAGGATCGCAGAGCTTGAGCATTTAAAGGCTGCGTGAGCTGTGATCGCCACCCGCTCACAGCCTGGGCAACAGAGCAGAACCCTGTCTCTCAAATAAATACATAAATAAATAATAAAATGTCGACACCCATATCAAACAAGATCAGAAGAGATTCTGGGGTGAGTGTTTTGAATTCAGAATTATTTTCTGTAAAGTTAATTGTACAATAAAAATTCAGGGTCTTTCGAATTTGAACTCATAATTTTTGTCCTTACCCATATATTTCATCTTTTTTTTTTTTTTTTTTTTTAGTAACAAACCATCTCACCCATTTTTCAGTCATCATGCTCTGGAAATCCAACACACCCTTGCCTAATTAAGCATATGCTTCCTAGGATTAGCGCAGGAGATTTCCCGCCTATTGCGGCTTTCCAGCTCCCAGCGCCATCTGTGCGATGGTGGTACCCAAAGAGTGATTTGGTGATTCACTGGAACCTGGCAAAGGGTCACAGCCAGGGCTCCGACGAGAAAACAGGATATGGTAATTCTCTCGAGGCAGCCTCTGCTGTGGAACTTCCTTGATACACTCTCCGATTCCTCATGTGCTGGTTTTCTGGCTGCTCTGAAGTGGTGTTTCCACACCCACTGATTCGAACAGAATAAATTGAACAATGCATTTTGTGAGCTCCTTACTTCTCCAAAGAGCCAGTGCAAAGAGTCTGTTACCCGAGGTCACATGTTAGCAGTGGCAAGTGAGGACAGGACCCAAGCAACTGTTCATCAACTAGAGCATTTGAGGAAAATATCCTGGCCCAATCACTTGTTTACCATGAACAGCCATGAACCCCTTTCACTTTATGATCCATGGGGTGGCTCAAAGTTCAAACTAATCTAGTCCCACATGGAATTCACTGCAAATGATTTCTAAATGTGGGCAGGATTGAATTGTTTATATACAGACTTTCTTCTCCACGGGCCCTGGCTGCCCTTTCCACAGCCTCCCTACCCTTCCCTGTGCCTGCCTGCAGCTGTGGTTTCTTGGTAAGGCAGCTAAAGATTCATTATCGATGATACATACTATTATTGACAGGTTATACAAGCACAATCATTATGAAGTTGAAAATTACAAAAAGTAACCAGTAGAAATGTGCTTTTGCAGCTGTACTCAGTGACCAAAACATTGGTATCAGATTTTGGATATCCTTCCTGGAGTTATTCCATGTGTACAAAATATACATGTTTCACATATACATATATGTTTTTTGAAGTGGTATAAACATGCTTTTTTTTTTTTTTGGAGACAAGGGTGACTCTGTCACCAGGCACAGGTGCAGTGGCATGATCTTACAGTTCCTGCAACCTCTGCCTCCTGAGTTCAAGTTATTCTTGTGCCTCGACCTCCTGACTAGCTGGGACTACCTTCAATTTTTTTATTATTTTTAGTAGAATAGGACACTGTTGTGGCCAGGATGGTCTCAGAACTCTGGAGTCAGTAGTTCTTGCCTCCCAAAGTGCTTCTGGGATTACGGTGTGAGCCACTGCTGCACACCTGGCTGGAGGTATCGCTTTACACCGTTACCCTTTGGCTTCATCTTTATTTAACCTCCTTTTCTTGTTCTGTATTATGCATGAACAGATACTATATATTTCTGATGCCAAATGTTGGCACTTTGCATTTATCTCCAAAACCATGGTATTCTGTGTCTGTACATTCAAAACTGTGTTTATTCCTGTCAAGTTATGGCTGAGAGTTTTAACAACTAATGATCAGGAGATAAGTAAGCACAACAAATGAACAAACACCGGTCGTCCTCCTGTACATAGAAACCGTGATTGTATATATTAGGCGACAGAATCTTGGCATTTCAGGTTGGAAGAGGAACCTTAGAATCATGTGGTCTGACTTTTTGCTCAGGAAAAGAATCCTTTCACATTCCCTGACAGTGTCCTGCAGGCATCCCTCTTCCTCTAAAAATAGGCATTTACCTCTAGGGCATTTAAAGCCCAGTCTTATATATATATTTTTTAATTCTTTTTTTTTTAAAGAGATAGGACTTAAGTGTTTGCCCGAGCTGGTGCAGTAATCATTCTGGAAGCAAAATCATAGCTCACTGCAGCCTGTAGATTCCTGGACTCAAGCTATCCTCCTGCCTCAGCCTCCCAAGTAACTGGGATGACAGGCATCGTCCATGAACCAGAAGTTATTTTTCATATTAAAACTTGACTTCCTAGTGGCCCTTGGGGAGACTGTGGCTGCTCACTGCCTCAGTTTTGTCTTCTTCCGTGTCCTCCAGGGTGTTCCATTGCTCTACCAGCGCAGGTGTCCACAGCTACTGTCCTGGGCGGGTACCTTCTGCCACATTGTCTGAAAGATAGGCACTCAGACCTGGCTGCAGCCCGCGCAGCTGGGGGCCTGCCAACACAGAGCAATAGGCACACAGTCGGAGCCTAGGGACTAAAAGGGTATGGCTTGTGCTTGCTTCTTTCAAATATTTCCTGACTTCCTTGAAAACCAGAACAAGTGTTACCCTATGGGTTTAGCGACCGCATATTTTCGTTAAACTGCACCTGGCAACCACCAGCCAAATTGTTGCCTTCGGTACAGCAAAGACTATCCCATGCCCACCTATGCAGAAGGAACGGGTCCCAGCATTGGTGGGCTGACCATCAACCAACATTTCCCTGTGGCTCCCTGAGTTTATGGGTAGCCTCTTGAAAAGACTCGCTGGCCTGTGGGATTTTGTGTTACGATTCTGTGATTTGAAGTTATGGTATCCAGGCTGGTGAGCTTAAAATGATTATCCACGTTTGTCTTGGGCTCCTTAGGGCTTTCAGTGATGTGCCTCCACTAACTTTGAGGATGAAGCTGGGTAATTACCACCCGTGACGATGGTACTGAGCCAGTGCACAGCTAATGTGAGAAGAACCAGATACAGGAGTCTCTCACTAGCTATGGGTGACTTTTTAAATTAGTGACTGAGAGGCAAGCAAGACACCTACATCAGACCTGTCCAGGACTAGAGTGACCTCTGTAGGCTTGGATCAGGCGTGAAGAAAGCTATAACCTCAGCAGCTGTAGGGGCACTGTGTGATTAAAGAAAGACCTGAGGCCTTGCATTGAGAGATGTATTGTACACAGTCCAGATGGAGAGGCAGGGGATTCATCTGAACTACCACCACTTCTGAGGAAGCACAGCATCCAAGCAGGAGTGCTTTCATTCGGTTCTGAGCTCAACAGCAACCTTCTGTGAAAAACGGATTTGGTTTCCCAGTTACGGAAATCAAGCACAGGTATCTGTGAAAAACAGGCATAATTCATGAGCATGTACGATCCTAGGAGGCGTACTTCCCAGGAAGTTAGTCACTTATCATACAACTTTCTAAGGTTTCAACTTTATTAATCAGAGTGAAACCTGTTACTGTGAACATCTGGTCAATTAAGGATAAATGGAAACAAACTGAGTGGCTGTGATACAAGAATATGACAGGCTGGGGAAACCCTACTGAATGCTGGCTAGTACCCACTGTCTTTAAAGAGCAACACCAAGTCCTGCTTTCTGGGACCCACATTCCTAGACTCCTCGTGGCTTTTTGGCACCTGACTCGTTCTTTCTATCAGCACCACCTCATCCCAGTTCCTTTCAACATTCATTTCAACTTCACCTGACAATGCATGTATTTGTGCCCCTTGACTCCATGGACCTCTTCTCTACTCCAGCACTGGACGACACCGCAGTCTCACCATCTCACTTATGGCTCTGCTCTGGTGAGCTTGTCCTTAAGAACACCCTCCGCCTTCTCGCCCTCTACAACCTTGGCAAATGTCCTCTTTGGGTCCAATTCTATTCTGTCAGCGCCTGTGAACTGAGGCATTCCTCCTCTTCATACCTGATCACTCTTTCTCTCTTTGTTTTCTAACCCACTGTATCAATCAGGAATTACATTAGTTTCATATAATAGTAACCCTACTACTTGGCTTAACAAAATAAATATTTTTTGTTTTCCAGGCGGAAGTTTCAAGCATTTGCTGTTCGATTGCAATGGTGTAATCTCAAGTCACTGCAACCTCCGCCTCTCGGGTTCAAGTGATTCTCCTGCCTCAACCTCCCGGTAGCTAGGATTACAGGTGCCTGCCACCACGACCAGCTAATTTTTGTACTTTACCTGACAAAGGCCGGGGTTTCACCATGTTGTGGGTTGGTCTTGAGCTCCCAGCTCAGATTATCTACCACCGCCTCAGCCTCCCAAAGTGCTGGGATTACAGGTGTGATCACTGTGCTCGGCTAGATTTTTTTTTTTTTTTTTGAGACAGGTTCTCTCTCTGTCACCCGGAGCTATAGAACAGTGGCAGAATCATGGCTTGCTGCAGCCTCAAATTCCTATGGTCAAGTGATCCATCCCCACCTCAGCCTCCCCAAGCAGCTGTAGTTTACCCGGCACCACAAAGAATTAACAGTAGTTAATTTTTTTGTAAGATGGGGTGTCGTCATGTTGTCTGAGGCTGGTCTCCAAATTTCTGGGCTCAAACTATCCTCCTGCTTTGGCCTCCCAAAGTGCTGGGATTATAAGGTGTGAGACACCATACCCAGCTTACAGTTTTTTCTTATTTCCGTGAAGTGCATGGGTGACAATCCAGGACTGGCACAAAGACTTTGCAATGTTCCTAGTTTCTGGCAGCTTCTATCTTTCTGCTCTCTCATCCTTGTAGATTGGCTTTGTCTTCATGGTTAGCGAAGCTGCAAAATAACAATTCAACCTCTTGCCTCTGTCCTCCATCCGAGCAAAATGAGGAAGCCACAAAGAAGGAGAAAGGTTGTCATTCACATGAAAAGAAGAACAGCTTCCCAGAAATCCTCAGCAGCTTCCACTTAGGTCTCATAACTAGAGCGTTAAATATATCCCACTGCAAAGGGCTGGGAAGTATTTTTGGAAGCAGAACATTGCTGCTGGGGATGGTTAGTAAAGAAAATCAGGTGGATACCGGGTTGGCGGCAGCTAAGGTCTGCACACATTTTTACACTTATGATATTCTCAAGGTTGAGAGATCATATAGTCTTTTGTTGCCTTTCTGTATACACTTTACCTACATCTAATTCTGACTCCCCTATTTCTGTCATTCAAGCGCGGTCTCCTTGATTTCTTCTCTCTAGCTCCATGCTCTGTTCAAATACCAAGTCCAATTATTTATTGCGTAAAGGAAGCCAGCTCATGTTCAGCTATTTTTGGGGGGCAGCCACAGTCACTACCCCCACTTGGGTAAAAGCCATGCTCCTCAGAGCTGGGATGGCAGCAGCTAACTTTCCTAGTCCAGCCACCCTTCAGTGCTACCATTCTACTCCTGCCTACCATACTCCTCTTTTTATCACCTACACTGTGACCTTGTCCACTCCTCTGCTCAAGAACATTTTGTGACCTGTGCCACCACCAGACAATGTCACCAGAGCAGGACAGCATTTGAGACTGCCGGCTCCTGTTCTAGACTTCATCCCATACTCTGCTACTGGGCCCTCAAAACTAACGGGTAGATTCTGTGTGTTCTGCATATCTCTTGTGTTTTCCAGTCTTTGCATCTTGGCTCATTGATCATCTTCTGGGCTGCCCTCTGCCTCCTTTCATCTCTATTTAAGGGTCTACCTCAAATCCAGCCTCCTCCATAAAGCTTTTCCCAACCCTTTAGCCACTCACGCTGGCTTTCCATTTTTTGCTTGGAGAGAGGGGTTTTGAATTTGATGATACTGTAAGAACACAAACCTTAGCCAGAAACAGTGGCTCAGCAGCCTGTAGAGCCAGCACTTTGAGAGGCGAGGTGGGTGGATCACGAGGTCAGAATCGGAGGACCATCTGGCTAACTGCTGGTGAATCTGTCTCTACTGAAAACAAACAAACAAACAAATACAAAAAATTGGCGAGTGGTGGTGAGCCTGTAGTCCCAGCTACTCTGGAGGCTGAGGCAGGAGAATGGTGTGAACCGAGGCGGGAAGACTTTACAGTGGCGGAGCTCCGCACCACTGCACTCCAGCCTGAGCAACAGAGTGAGACTCACCGTCTCGAAATATAGAATTAATAAATAAATTATTTTTAAAAAGAACACAAACAACGGCTTTTGGGGAGACAGTTCAAATCTCAACTCTCCCATTTACTTATCTCTATGGGACCTAGGATTGGGTAGTTAACCTCTCACTAAACTTCAGTTTCTCATGTGTAATTGAGTCAGAGATTGCAGTGCTGATCTCAAAAGATGCTTTGGCCAGGAATAAATGCCTGACACATGGCAAGGGGCTCAGTATCTTCCTGTGGTTGCATAATCATGGCAGACATTGTTGTTTACCCACCCAGATCCTTCTTAATAGACTAGCAGATTTTCAAACGCTCCTTCTCCTACACACAATGTCTTCTTTAGAGAGAGCTGATTCAATCTCCCACTATAGCTAGATTCTTTCTTTATTGATATATGTCACAGTTCGGCGCATATTTGTGGGATATATGTGATAGTCTGACGCATGCATACAATGATCAAATCCAATTGGTGGATATCAACAATACCTCAAACATTTGTCTTTTTCTCTGTGTGTTGGAAACATTACAATTCAACCTACAAGCTATTTTAAATATACAATAAATTAACTATAGTGCCTATTGCACTATTGAATACTAGAACTGTTCTTCTATATAACTCTATTTTTTGTGCCCACTAAGCAACTTCTCTTCATTTCCCCTCTCCTTCAAGTCTCTGATAACCAACATCCTACTCTGCCTTCCTGAGTAGCTCCCACAGAACTAGATGATCTAGACCCTGCTTGCTTTTCTGACCTCATGTTCTTCCACCAGAGTCGATGCAGCAGCCATGTAGCTTTGTTGTTGTTTTCTCAAACAGGACTTCTTCCTGCTTCAGGACTTTGCTTTTGTTATTTCCTCTGGTGGAATATTCTTCTCTGCCTTTTCTCTTCCTTGAAGTCATAATTCAAGCGTTATCCTTGGAGGGCTTTTCCTGAAACCCTATCTAAAGATGCCAAACCCATTGCATGCTCAACTCTTCTTAAAACAGCTTTACTGAGACATTCACATACCATACAGTAACCCATTTGTGTGTATGAATTTAATAACTTTAGCAGATGTACAGAGTTGCGGCATACTCTTTGATGGTACTAGAACATTTTCATAACCCCCATTAACAATTGCTCCCCATTCCTACCCAACCCCCAGGCCTAGGTAACCACCAATCTGCTTTCTGTCTGCATATGAACTTTGCCTATTCTGTATTTCGCGCAAATGGAATCATACAGCCATCATTCCTTTGGGGCCTAGGTTCTTTCATTTAGCATGTTTTTCAAGGTTCATTCATGTTGTGCTTTTGTGAAACAGTACTTCATTCTTTTCATGGTTCAATAGTATTCCATTGTATGGATATACCACATTTGTTATCTATTCATTTCTTTATCAAACAAATGAACGAGTAAATTTTATCTATTCACCAGTTGATGGGAATTTGGGTCATTTCCACTTTGAGGTTCTTGAATAATATATGAACATTCATGTACAAGGATTTCGTGTAGACATATGTTTCATTTCTCTTAGCCCCTTCATTATTTATTCCATCTAAAATAGAGATTCAACGTCTTTTCCAGCAAGGAGCAAGATAAGTAAATATTCACAACCTTTATAAGACAGTCTTGGCGAGGTGCGGCCACTCCGCCTGAAATCCCAGCACTTTGGGAGGCCAAGGTGGGTGGATCTACAAGGTCAGGAGATATGGAGACCATCCACCAGCTGTATGGTGAAACCCATCTCTACTAAAAGCTTACAAAAATTAGCTGGGCGTGGTGGCGAGGCACCTGTAGTCCCAGCTACGGAAAGGTTGGTGGGAGAATGGTGAACCAGGGAGGCAGGGCTTGCAGTGAGCTGGTGCTGCACTCCAGCCTGGTGACAGAGCAGACTCTGTCTCAGAAAGACAGTCTCTAGAGAAATGACTTAACTCTACCCGGCAGTGAAAAGCAGGCAGACAACATGCCAAACAGATATAGGTATGGATGCATTCTGATTGCATTTGTTGCGCAGTACTGAAATTTGAAAGGCCATCTAATTTTTCTTTTTAAGGTTTTAAAATTTTTAAATTTTTTGTGGATACATAAAAGGAGTACAAATGCCATGTAATATTCACATCATGAAATAATATTCATCTTTTGATTTTTTTCACAACCATTTAAAAATGTAAGAATCATTGTTAATTCACAAGCTGTATTAGTCCATCTGTGCGTTCCTATAAAGAAGTACCTGAGGTTGGGTAATTTTTAAAGAAAGGAGGTTTAATTGGCTCACAGTTCTGCAGGATTTGTAGGAAGCATGGCTCCAGGATCTGCTCCTGGTGAGGGCCTGAAGAATCTTTCGATCATGGTGGAAGATGAGGGCAAGAGCAAGACAGAGAGGGGAGACGCCACACTCTTTTAAACCACCGGATCTTATGTGAACTCAGAGCAAGAACTCACTCACTGTCATGAGGACAGCACCAAGATATTCATGAGGGATCCACCCCTAGAATCCCAATGTTGGAGGTGGGGCCTACCACCAGGCCCATCCCCAACATTGGGGATTACATTTCAACATGAGATTTGGAAGGGATAAACATCCAAACTACCTCACAAACTACACAAAAACAAGTGACAGACCAGGTTAGGCCCACGGGCCATATGTTGCCAATGCTTGCTCTATAATGCAATATATTGATTTCCTTCAAAGCAGTTTACAAACCTTGTGTGGCTATTTGTTTAGCTATTTGCTCTGCATTTCCTTCCATGAGAATGCAAGTATCATCAGATAGTAGACAATCAACATTTGGTTGGATTAATGTATGTACTCTAATTTGTCTCGTTGATCCCCTATCAATAGATATTTGAGTTGTTTCCAATTTTGTGAAGCTACACATGATGCTTCCAGGAATGAATCTGCCAATAGGTATATTTTACATTTTAATGAATTTGACAAATTATCCTCCTAAAAAGTTATATTAGCAAACATATGAATGTGCCCACTTTCCCACACCCTGTCCAACACTGAGTATTATCTAGTGGACAAACAAATAGAAGAAGGACAAGATTTAAATATATCAAGTATTAGTGATGGTGTGGACATTTTCTTAATTATTGGACCCTGATTTGTAAGAGCTCTCATGGGTTTGTACATAAGGGAAATTAACTCCTTAGCTGTCAAATGTATTGCAAATACATTTTTGCAGTGTTTTTATATTCTGATTTTTTTATTTCTTGGCTTTCAACTTTTTTTAGGATGCCATTTTTTCCATACAGAAAGTTTCTTTTTTTTTAAGTTGTCAAATGTGTCAAATGTTTTCTTTATTACTTCTAGTTTTCACATTATGCTTAGAAAGGTCTTTCTCATTCCAAGATTTTAAAGATGATTCATCCTTGTTTTCTTCTAATAATCTGAGGTTTTCTTTCTCTTTCTCTTTTTTAACATTTTAATCTTTGAATTATTAGTAATGATCACTAGGACAGGTAAGGCCAGGAACCAGCTTTACTTTATTCTAAACAATGAAACAGGTATCCGTATAAATCATCTTTTTTCTGCTGATTTGAGATGCCAATTTTAGGATACTACATTTCCGGAACTACTTGGTATATTCAGGGTGATAGTCAAACTATTTAAACACAGATACAATTCGTACTCCCCAATCAGTCAGAACAGGGCATCAACACATCATGGCAAAAGAATCATGAAAAGGGACAATGGTAGGTTCGGGCAGTCAGTGTGGCACGGGCCACATAGCTTGATTTCTGGACTTGGCTCTGGCTCCTCATCCACCTATCTATTCCTGCTCTCCTATCTCCTCTAAGAGCAGAACTCCTGGAGCTGTGGTCCCAGAGGGCCTCATTAAATGCTTGACCTAACCATGAAAACGACTACTCCTAGGCTTCTAGTGGTATCTGGTTTGATCATAAATGGCCTGATATTTAAAAGTGACTCTTACTCAAGGATCCTGTTACACACAGCTCAGAGCATCTCATCTGACACATGGGCTGTGTGCACTCACAGGTGAGTATGTACATCTGCCACATTCATCAGCTTTTAGCATCACTGTCATCACTGTAATTCTGGCTTAACAGGCTATTAGGAGAGCAGAAAGTCTTCCTTACTTTGTAATGCTCTGTAATAGTTGAATAGCATCAAAATTAATTTGTTCCTTGAACTATTCATCCACAAAACTCTCTAGGCATGAAATTTTAACAGTTTTCCTTCTTCTTTCTGTTTTTTCAAAAGACAAAGTCTCATCACTCTGTTGCCCGGGCTGCAGTGTAGTGGCACAATCATGGCTAATTGCAGCCTTGAATTCCTGGGCTCAAGTGATTCTCCCGTGCTGGCCTGCCAAAGTGCTGAGATTACAGGTGTGAGCCACCATGCCAGGCTGACAATTTTCCTTCTCAATTTATCCTATTTTTTGCCTTGTTGTTACTAACTTGAATTTGCCTTCTTCTTTAAAACTTATTTTGAATAACATATTTTCTTAGAAAATTGTCTATTTTGTTCAGATTTTTAAGTTATTGGGATAGAGTAGTGAAAAGTTATTCTTCAATAATTACTACTTATACTATTTCATTACAGTCAGACAATGTAGCCAGTAGAGATTCTTCTTGGAATTCATGTAGGTTTTTGTTGTGATCTGTTTGATAAAAATTTAATGTTTCAGGTAGGATAGGATAGAGAGGTTAAGAGCCAAACCATCAAACCATATGGGGTTGCAGCTCAGTTCCACCACTAACCAGTGACTTTTAGGAAAGGTTCTTTTTTTTTTGGAGAGGGAGTCTCCCTCTGTTACCCAGGCCGGAGTGCAGTCGCGCAATCTTGGCTCACTCCAACCTCTGCCTTCCGGGTTCAAGTGATTCTCCTGCCTCAGCCTCCTGAGTAGTCGGGATTACAGGCGCATGCCACCACGCCCAGCTAATTTTTGTGTGTTTAGTAGAGATGGGGTTTTGCCATGTTGACTAGGCTGTCTTTAACTACTGACCTCAGGTGATCCACCACTTTGGGAGGCCCAAAGTGCTGGGATTACAGGTGTGAGCCACTGCATCCCTGGCCAGGAAAATTATTTAATGTCTCCATATGTAATAGAGGGATAGCAACAATGTTGCCGGTTTCAAATGGCTAATACATGTGAACCACTAAGAACAGTATCTGAAACATAATAAATACTCAGTAGATGTTAGTTTTTTGTATTTTTAAGTTGAATTTTATTTTTTTGAGACAAGACTGTTGCTGTGTCGCCCAGGCTGGAGTGCAGTGGTGCCATCTTGGCTCACTGCAACCTCTGCCTCCCGGCTTCAAGTGATTCTCGTGCCTTGGCCTCTGGAGGAGCTGGGATTACAGGCGCCCACCACCACACTTGGCTATTTGTGTATTTTTAGTAGAGACAGAGTTTCACCATGTTCGCCAGGCTGGTCTTGACCTCCTGGCCTCAAGTGATCCACCTGCCTCAGCCTCCCAAAGTGTTGGGATTACAGGCATAAGTCACTGTGCTGGCTGTTAGATTTTATTACTATCAGCCTGTGGTGTTATCTCTTTTCAAGTATGTTTTGTAAAATTTTACAGTCTTAATCTATAGAGAAGCTTAACCAAAAAAAGTCTCCTGTTTCCTAGAGAGATTCTTCTTTTAGAATGTTCTCTAATTTATACTTGATATTTATTTCTTCTTATCTTTATCTCTTTTCTTGCTCTGAGTTCACATAAGATCCGGTGGTTTAAAAGAGTGTGGCGTCTCCCCTCTCTGTCTTGCTCTTGCCCTCATCTTCCACCATGATCGAAAGATTCTTCAGGCCCTCACCAGGAGCAGATCCTGGAGCCATGCTTCCTACAAATCCTGCAGAACTGTGAGCCAATTAAACCTCCTTTCTTTAAAAATTACCCAACCTCAGGTACTTCTTTATAGGAACACACAGATGGACTAATACAGCTTGTGAGTTAACAATGATTCTTACATTTTTAAATGGTTGTGAAAAAAATCAAAAGATGAATATTATTTCATGATGTGAAAATTACATGGCATTTGTACTCCTTTTATGTACCCACAAAAATTTAAAAATTTTAAAAACCTTAAAAAAAGAAAATTAGATGGCCTTTCAAATTTCAGTGTTCATAAATAAAATGCAATCAGAATGCAGCCATACCTATCTGTTTGCATGTTTTCTCTTTTTCTCTTTCTCTTTTCTCAATGCATAGAAATCTTTTTGGGGTGTGGGTGGATAGTGAGGCATATTACTTGTCTCCAATGAAACATTCTATTCCAGCTTATTATTTGCCCAATAATTTTGTTTGAAAATTATCCTGAACTGTTTACCTTTTTTTCCTGAGTGGTGTTTAAAATGTACTTGGAATTCGAGTTAGAAGGCAGATCATTGATAGCAGCCTCTGACAGTGATATCTGCCCGCGTGGAGAGATGGGAAGGAGGCAGCAGTAGAAAGGATCCTAAATGCGTTGCCTCTGATCATCCCTCTTTGCACGCCTCTTATTCCACAGAAGGGGAGTTCTCCTCTGGTTTTGGCTGTCCCTCCACTTTGGTACTAGTAAGTCATCTGGAAAGGTTTTCCAGTTATGAAATTGAGTGAGGCCGATGAAGACAGCTTTGGGAGATCTCCTTCAACCCTACCTTCCTGGCCCCAAGCAACACATCTTTTTCTTTTGCGTCTTGCTCACCATTTGATATGGCTTGGCTCTGTGTTCCCACCCAAACCTCATGTTGAATTGTAATCCCCAGTTTCAGAGGAGGGGCCTGGTGGGAGGTGACTGGATACGGGGGCAGATTTTCCCCTTGCTGTTCTCGTGACAGTGAGTGAGTTCTCACAAGACCTGGTGGTTTAAAAGTGTATGGCACCTTCCCCTTCACACTCTCTCTCTTGCTCCACCATGTGAAGATGTGCCTGCTTCCTTTCACCTTCCACCATGGTTGAAAGTTTCCTGAGGCCTCCCCTGTCATGCTATTTGTACAGCCTGCAGAACTGTAAGTCAATTGAGCCTGTTTTCTTTTTTTTTTTTTTACACAGAGTTTTGCTCTTGTTGCCCGAGCTGGAGTGCAATGACGCAATCTCAGCTCACTGCAACCTCCGCTTCCCAGGTTCAAGCGATTCTCCTGCCTCAGCCTCCTGAATAGCTGGGGTTACAGGCATGCGCCACCACGCCTGGCTAATTTTTTGTATTTTTAGTAGAAACGTAGTTTTACCATGTTAGCCAGGCTGGTCTCAAACTCCTGACCTCAGGTGATCCACCCGCCTCAGCCTTCCAAAGTGCTGGGATTACAGGCCTGAGCCACTGCGCCCGCCAAGCCTGTTTTCTTTATAAATTACCCCGTCTCAGGTAGTTCTTTTTTTTTTTTTTTTTTGAGAAGGAGCCTCACAGGCAGTAGCCCGATCTCGGCTCACTGCAAGCTCTGCCTCCTGGGTTCACGCCATTCTCCTGCCTCAGCCTCCCAAGTAGCTGGGACTACAGGCACCTGCCACCAGGCCTGGCTGATTTTTTTTTTTTTTTTTGTATTTTTAGTAGAGACGGGGTTTCACTGTGTTAGCCAGGATGGTCTCCATCTCCTGCCTTGTGATCCGCCCACCTCAGCTTCCCAAAGTGCTGGGATTACAGGTGTGAGCCACCGCGTCCGGCCTCAGGTAGTTCTTTATAGCAGTATAAGAACAGACTAATACGCCATTTCTTATTCCATATTCATGGAAAGAGACCCTGTAACATTAGGAAACAGTTGTCCAAAGACTACCCTCACTTCTGACAACAATAGCAAGTTGGAGGGTTCCCAAGACCACCCTTGCATTTGATAATTCACTAGAAAGACTCACAGAACTCAATGAACTCTGTATACTCACAATTATGATTTATTATGGTAAAAGGGTACAGATTAAAATCAGCCAAGGGAAGAGGCCCATGCAGCAGAGTCCAGGAAAGTTCTAAGCATGGAGCTTCCAATTGTCTCCTTCTGGTGGAATTAGGTAGAGTGCGACTTTCCCAGTAATGATGTTTGATAATATGCACAAACTATTTCCCACCAGGGAAGCTCACCCAAGCCTCAGTGTTCAGAGCTTTTATTAGGGCTGTGTCACTAGGCCCAGTGGAATACCCATGTCACGGATCTCAGTCTCCAGCCCCTCCAGAACTGGAGCTGATACCACACGACCCAAAGCCCCCACCCTAAATCACATTGTTAGACTATTTGGAGTGACCCAAGGCACTCAGAGAAACAAAAACATTCCTATCAGGCATGACATTCCAAGAGGTTTAGAGATTACCTCCCGGAAGCCGAGGGCACAGAGGAGACCTCTCTTGGGCAAGGTTACATTCTTTACAACACAGCCTCTGTGTACACTTTCATTTACATTTCTAAATCTGTACCTGCCTTGAATTAGAGGAAAAAGATGTCAGACCCTGGTCCTCTCCTTTCTTTTGGATCAGATTTCTTCATATCTGGCAGCCAGAGCTCCTGGCATCTAGAACGGTGCTGGCACCTCAGCAGCATTCAGTAAATATTTGTTGAATGGATGAAATGTGTATGTGTGAATGAATATCTTTTAAATATGTGGTGTGAGATTGTGGCTATTCTCTAGTAATATCAAGGTGGAATAGTTTTTACTTTATTTTGGCTTTTGCTCTTTGGTGGATTTCAGAGGGAGTGGTGATGCCCTCTCTCTAGAAGGGGATCCTTTTGTTTTACAGATGAGGAAGCTAACTTCAGAAAGGATGTCACTGGGCCACTAATGAGGGACAGAGATGGGATCAGAACAGAAGTTTCCCCCAACTTTTAAAATTTCTCTAAGCCAAATGCTTTAGTTTCTCTTTTTCTTACAAAAATGACAAAATTCTTTCTCTCTAATGAGTTTGTTACCAGACAGCAAAATTCCCTCATTTGGGACAACCTGCAGTTGCCCAGCCAGCCTGTGGTGTTGGTATTAATGAGTCAGAAATCCATCAGTTCCATGGCTGGAGTACAATAAAACTGCTAAGGGCCTAGACACTGATTCTACCTTTGAACATTGGAAATTCATCATGTTTGCATTTATTTTGAGACTTGATTGTCTAATTGGATCTCTCAAGTGTTCCATTGCATTTTGATTTTAAAACAGAAGTTCCCACTTGGGTCGGTAGCCAAGCCCTTGGCAACAGGTATGTTCTTCAAAAGGACTTTTTAAAGGTAATGCTTGACCTGACAGTTAAGATTACAATGAAAAGATGGTAGTAGCAAGCTCAGGAGCCCAGAATAAAAGGTATTAACACAGTATATCTTATATGGCAGGGGTCCCCAACCCCCAGGCCATGGACCAGGACCCATCCTTGTCCTGTTAGGAACCAGCTGGCACAGCAGGAGGTGAGCAGTGGGCAAGGGAGCATTACCACCTGAGCTCCACCTCCTGGCAGATCAACGGCAGCATTAGATTCTCATAGGAGCAAACCCTATTGTGAACTGTGCATGTGAGGGATCTGGGTTGCACACTCCTTATGGCGATGATCCGAAGTGAAACAGTTTCATCCCGAAAACCATACCCCCGTACCCTGGGTCCATGGAAAAATTGTCCTCCACGAAACTGGTCCCTAGTGGCAAAAAGACTGCGGACTGCTGTATATGGGGTTGTTCCCCTGCAACCATCAGTGTCCCCTGAGGTTCCTGTCACATCTCTGATCCAAAACTAACTGCAAGATTGACATTCACGCAGCACTTACTATGTGCCAGGCAATATCCTAAGTGCCTTGTAGATATTGAACCATTCATTCCTCACGGTGACCTTCAAGCTGCTGTTATTGTCATCATCCCTGCTGGAAAACTGAAGCACAGACAGGTTATGTAACTCACCCATGTTTTCTCAGCTGGTAAGCAGATCTAGAATCAAGCACCAGCAGTTCAGTTTAAGTCCAATATATTGCTTCTCTCCTTCCCACTATGCCCATGCTCATCATTATAATGCCAGTTATATTACATGAAAATAAACATTTAGGATATATTGGATTTCCATTGCTATGTAACCAATGACCACAAATGTGGCAGCTTAACACAACACGGATGTGTCATCTCACAGCTTCCCTGGGTCAGGAGTCTAGATATGTTTTAGCTTGGTTCCTCTCTGCAAGGTCTTGCCAGGTTGACAGCAAGCTGCAGCCAGAGCTTCAATCTCGTCCAAGGCTTGGGTCCTCTTCCAAGCTCAGTGGTTCTTGGCAGAATTCAGTTCCTTATGATTACAGGTCTGGCAGTTGCTTCTTCAAGTCCAACAGAAGAGCATCTCTGCTGCTCCAAATCTGTGACTTCTCCACCTCTGACTTCCAGACCGTCTGTTGAAGAGCTCACCTGATTGGGTCAGGCCCACCCAGGATGATCTCCCCTTTAAATAACTGACAGTCAACTGATCAGAGATCTTCATTGCATTTACGACATCTCTTCATCTTTGCCATGCACATACAAGGGGTCAGGGATGCGGCAGAAATCTCGAGGGCCTTCGAAAATTTTGCCAGTCATAACACTGAAGCAGAAAATGTCACAAAAGGATAGAGTAGAGGAGGGGAGGGAATAACAGAGGAGCAATCCTTACATGTATGTATAGGAGCCTCAGGTCTCTCATTAGCAGCAGCTGGTAGAAGCTATTCCTTCCTCACCTCCACCACCTCCTTATGACTACTAACCAGTCACTATCAACATGCTTTGGTGTGACACATGCTGGCTTGACTTGTCTTAGAAAACCTTTGTGCTCTCTTTGCCACCTGCCTCCCCTGAACCCACCCACCCACTGCAATTCCTTATGCTCTGCCTCAGTTCTGCCATGAGCAACTCCATCCCAAGTTGTATGGCCTTCCCATCCAGGCCACCACGGCTGGGTACCCATGAAGGTATGGGTGTCATTGAGAGCTGATTAAGGGCAGTAAGTGAAGGTGTTAGCTGTGATATCATCAAGAGGAAGCTAAGGAAAAAGAGGAAGTGTGCCAGTTTATGTCATCTTGGCTCTTCTGAGACATTCTCAAGTGTCTCCAACAGGAGCTTCAGCCTCTTAGAATGATACTGGATGATCAGATAACCATCAAATAAGTTGTTAATCAAAGTATACTTCTCCTATGAATTATCTTGACCCCTCCCCTTACATCCCCTTCACAGCGTTTGCCAGACATCATTCCTGCAAATTTGGAGGTAGGGAAAAAAATGTGCTGGGGCTGAAGCAGCAAACAGCTCTGTCTATGTCATGAGACAAAGTCAGTGAAGCTTTCTTAGTAGACAAAGCTTTACAGTGATGAGTCCCCGCTTAGCAGCCATGGAGTTAGGGGTTAGGGAAGAGCTGTTTGTTTGTTTCTTAAGTGATAGAGATCCCTTCTGTTGTTTGATAAGACCAGAAGAGCTAAAAATAAAGCCCGGGAGATGTCCTATAACAGCAGTCAGAACTCTTCTTTGTTAAAAACAATCCCCACTGATGAAGCATCCTGAATGAGAGTGGAAGGAGAGTATGCAAATGATCTGGGGCCAGGAACAATGTCACTGACCTCCATATCCACCACCACCCTTTCATCCCCCCATGTCCAGTTCAGCACCTGTGCTTATGGAATCTGAATAAAGACTGCATTTCCATCTGGAGTTTCCATTGCAGTTTGTTATCGATAGTGCTTTAGCCTTTCGGGGAGAAGGGAGCTTATGAATTCTTTTCATTCATTCATCCATTCGACCAATATTATTTAATGCTGGAAAAGAGATTATTTCTGTTCTTGGGACACTAACCATAGAAAAACTTTCTTTTTTAAATTTTTATTAAGTTCTGGGGTACATGTGCAGGATGTGCAGGTTATATAGGTAAACATGTGCCATGGTGGTTTGCCGCACCTGTCAACCCATCACCTAGATATTAAGCCCAGCATGCATTAGCTCTTTTTCCTAATGCTCTCCCTCCCCCTACCCCACCCCCTGACAGGCCCCAGTGTGTGTTGTTCCTCTCCCTGTGTCCATGTGTTCTCATTGTTTGGCTCCCACTTATAAGTGAGAACATGTGGTGTTTGGTTTTCTGTTCCTGTGTTAGTTTGCTGAGGATAATGGCTTCCAGATCCATCCACATCCCTGCAAAGGACATGATCTTGTTCCTTTTTAAGGCTGCATAGTATTCCATGGTGTATATGTACCACATTTTCTTTATCCAATCTCTCATTGATGGGCATTTGGGTTGATTCCATGAATAGACAAACTTTTTAACTTTATTATGGTAGGTAAAACTGAAAGCAAACAATTATATAATGTAATGTAATATATGATGTAGGGTAGTGGTAAGTGCTATAAAGTTCTCTTACGAGAATATGATAAAAGTTGTGGTTCTTTCCTTAAAAAAAAAAAAAAGAAGAAGAAGAAGTTGGATTCAATGTTGCCTAGGATTTCCAGAGGGTCATATATCCTCTGAATCCCATCCACAGAGCTACTCTCTAGCAGTGGCTCTCAAACCCATTTAAAGTCTGATTTAGTAGTACTGATATGAGGTCTTAGAGTCTTTATTTTTGTAAGTTCCACTGGCGATTCTGCTGCACATTGTTCTAAAGGGTCTGATTTTAATCCACATTATAAAAAAGAAAAGAATAGACAAATCTAATTTACAGAAGGCTTACAAAGAAAGACAAGCATACCTACAAGACACCTAGCCAAAGGCCTGCACTGAGTTCTTCAGAATTTAGAATCCAGTGACCTGTGCTAAAAGGCTTTCCAGCCTTGGGAGACAAGGCCCAGTGTGCCTCTGAGGCCATCTGTGTTTGCTTAAGCCCATCCTTTAATGCAGTACTCCTCCCTCTACCTTTTTAAAAATTGATGCCCCCCCCCCCACTTTGGATCCAAATTAAAATCTCATCTTTTTCTGGATATTATGAAATAAAGTCCTTGGTGGAGTGTAATCCCCAAGGGAGAAGTGCTGTATTTTCAGTGTAATCTTATAAACCAAGACCGTTCAGCCTTGTTTTCTAAAATGTTCATTATAAAAGTACCAAGATTAAGATTGTATGTTGGTATTTGCCATACTTTTCTAATACATACCATATAATTATGTCATTGTCCCTCTTTGCCCCTTTTCTGGTATTGCTCACCAAATGTAAGGCTTTGTAGCTTATGACTAAGGCTATGCATTTCTGTTCTCTGTTCTATTGTGATTTCTAGGTAGAAGAATAAGTAGATGGGAGAAGGGAGGGAGAATCTGAACAGCAGGGATTCTTGTGTAAAGATGCAAACATTTGTTTTCATTCCCCCCTGAAACCCCATGAGAATGCCAGTAAAGGGATTTTTAAAGGCACAGACCCACATCAATGGAGAAATGGGAGAGTAGAAAACAGCAACAACACTTGAAACCGGAAGAGCAGCCAGATAAGGGGTAATTTACTTAGCAGACCTAAGAAAATGGAATCCTAAGCCAACAGTGCAGAATGTGAGAAACCAACTCACTTTATGAGCCAGAACCCCCATAAGGCTTGAGAGTAGGCGGCACCAGGCACTTCTGGAAGTGGAGGTGAGGGTGACAGTTGCTAAAATTAGGAGAATTGGTTTATGGTCTGTTTATGAAGCAGTCACATCTCCACATTTCTTCCCCCAGTCCAGGCAGCCAGGTTCTCCCCCATTCTGGACAAAGACGGGAGACAGTAATGCCAAGGGTCTCTAGTCTAGGAGAGGCAGGCACTGTAGAGAACAAGGATGGTGGAACCCCCAGAAGCCATGTCCCCACTCCCCCAAATCTGTTGGCCAGACCTTCACCTTTTAAGCAGGAACTCAGTAGAGTCCTCTTCGATCATCTGACCTGCCCCAGAGAATAGACCTAAAGAGACTGATTCGGAAGTTCCACAAGGAAAAGATTCAAACACACTAAGATGAAGTTTGCAGTTGACAAGTTTATGTACAGCCCAGAGCTTCCAATAAGATTATTTGTCCGCTGGACTTAAACACAAACAACATCCCTACTTCTTAAAATGGAGATAACAATGTCCCTATCGCATAGGGACATTGGTATAAGGATGAAATGAAATGGTACTTGTGAATTGCTTAAAACAGCGTTTGGCACACAGTGGGAGCTATACGGGTTTTTGTTATAGATGGATAAATGGACAAGCTAAGAATTACCAGACATCTAAAGAAATCCTCTAATGTGAACAATAGAGACCAAAATAAATAGAAAATAAAGTTGCTTAGGGGCTCTGCTACTTAGAACAAGAACCAACACCACCCCATCCTCATTCATATAAATACATCTATATATTTATATGGAAATAGATATTCATAATATGTTAAAGTGTGTATATTTAATACACATTCACATATACAGAAAGAGTTACTGGAAATATAAAAGACAAGAGTAAATCTGAAAAACTTAACAGGAACTTGGAAGTTAAAATTGAGAATATCTCCCAGAAAGCAAAGCAAAAAGTTAAGAGGGTACAAAATTGGACAGAAAAGAGAAGACAATTAAACAAGTCCAGGAGTTCTGATAATCAAGTATAGAAAGTCCAGAAAGTGAGAGGAAGGAAAAAATAGAGGAGCGGAAATCAAAGACATAATTCCATAACATTTCCCAGACCTGGTACATTTTCTGGACTGGAAAGGCCATGAATGTCAAAACGGACCCACACAGAGGTAGATGACTGGACATTTCAAAACACTGGATTCAAGTGGATCCTGCCATTTCCAAGGAGAAGTAAGTCAGGTATAAAATAATTGAGAATCAGGATGGCAGAAGGTCACTCAACAGCAACAGCAGAAGCAAGAAGGCAATGGAAGCTGGCATGGTGGCATACACCTATAATCCCAGCACTTTGAGAGGCTGAAGTGAGTGGATTGCTTGAGCCTAGGAGTTTGAGACCAGCCTGGGCAACATGGTGAAAGCCCATCTTTACAAAACATACAAAAATTAGTGAGGCATGGATGGTGCTTGCCTGTAGTCCCAGCTACTTGGGAGGCTAAGTGGGAGGTTTACCTGAGCCCAGGGAGGTTGAGGCTGGAGTGAGCCAAGATCCTGCCCCTGCACTCCAGCCTGGGAGACAGAGTGAGATCCTGTCACACACAGACACACACAGAGACACACACACACACACAAAAGAAGGCAATGGAGCAAGATCCTCAAAATACTGGAGGAAAACTGTCTACAAGCTAGAAGTTTCTGTCCAGCTAAACCAATCAAGACATTCTCAGAATCGAAGTCTGAAAAATTTATTTTTCATACACTATTTTCTGGAGGCTAGTAGGACATGTGCTCCACCAAAATGAATGAGCAAACCTAGAGGAAGACAAATCTCAGATGCAGGAAACCAGAGAGCCACCTCAAAAGATGGGCACGGAGGGGGAAGCCCAAAATGTTGGAGAAGGGAGATGCCAGAAGAAATTATGGGCTCTGGTGGTAGAGAGAGCTGAACCATGCTGGAGCAGGCCAGAAGGCCCTCGGAGAGGTTTCTCTCTGAGGAAGATTAAATCACTAGAAAAACTGACAGTCCTCCTGAGAGAAGACAGATCACTGGCCAATAATTTGGGGTTGCATTCGTGGAACCTGGACAATTACACAAATGAGAAAACAAGGTAATTATTCTTGTAAAAACAAAAAGTACAGGAAAGTAAAGGTAACGACAGTCTAGTTCATGGTTCAGGTATAGACAGCTTTTGCCTCACCATAATAACGTGAAGGACAGAGTCTATCCCCTGCATCCACGGATTCAGCCAACTGCAGATCCAAAATATCTGACAATAGAAAGAATAAAAAATAATAATACAGCAATAAAAAATACAGATAAAAACCACTACAGTTTAACAACTATTTACATAGCATTTACCTTGTATTAGATATTACAAGTAGTCTAGAGATTATGTAAACTGCATGGAAGGATATGCATAGGTTATATGCAAATACTACATCATTTTCTATCAGGGGTTAAGCATCTCCAGAGTTTGGAATCCTCAGGGATGCTGAAACCAATTCCCTGCAGATATCAAGGGGTAACTGTATTGATCTGACCCAAATTACATTGTTATTAGAGTGAGAAGGAGGGGGTTGGGAAGACAGCCTGTATGTTGTGGGCACAGCAGGGAGGAAAGAGAGCTAAGTGCTGTCATCCACAATAGAACGTACATAAATGATGGTTAAAACAGGAAAAATCAAAAAGTAAAACTCAGAGATATTATTTATAGGCATAAATGTAAATACCAAAATAATCAGCAGAGAGGATAAAGTAGTTGCTTCTGGAAAGAGAGAAATTAGAGGTGGTGAACAATGGACTGCTGGTTTTTTTAAATAACAAAACTAGAATTATTTGGTTTTATAAAAATATATTGTGTGTATATGGAATAAAAATAGAAACTTAACAAAAATTTGTTTTAATTTATCAAATACATAGTAACTGTATTTTTCCTTTCACACACAAGTGGGGCTGAACGCCGCAGGTCTAGGTGATCTGGAAACACCCAGACCAGCTTTGCTCTAGCTGTTGTTGCTGTCATTTTTTTTTCCCGCTTGCATTTAATATAGGCAGAGTCCTATATGTGACCTTTCAGGCCTGACCTTAGGCAATTACAGAGACTTTACCTGGCAGGCCCCAGGGGAAAAACTGCTCTGGCACACCAGAGTTGCAGCACAGCCTGGAGGAAGTTGCAGTCAAGGACTCAGCCCCGAGTGGTAAGTAGCAGCCACATTGCTACTCTTCTCTTAGATTTCAGAGATACTTTCCCTGCCCTGCTTCCTATCTTGTCTTGATTCCCCCTGTTGAGTTTGTTCTCTAGGAAATCCCTGCCTCAAAGGTGTGCCCCTATAATATGGTTTGGCTGTGCTTCCACCCAAATCTCATCTTGAATTGTAGCTCCCACAATTCCCATGTGTTGTGGGAAGGGCCTGGTGGGAGGTAATCAAATCATGGGTCAGGTCTTTCCTGTGCTGTTCTCGTGATAGTGAAGAAGTCTCACAAGATCTAAAGGTTACGTAAAAGGGAGTTTCCCTGCACAAATTCTCTCTCTTGCCTGCCACCATGTAAGACGTGCCTTTCGCCTTCTGCCATGAGTGTGAGGCCTCCCCAGCCACATGGAACTGTGAGTCCATTAAACCTCTTTCTTTATAAATTACCCAGTCTTGGGTATGTCTTTATCAACAGTGTGAGGACAGACTAATACACTCTGGTACATGCAAAGCTGCACATTTTGCTTTCCCTTCCCATAGAGGGGCCTCAGCTCTCACACCCAGCAAATGAAGGTGCTGGGCTAGCTCTTGTTGAAGGGTCTCTGGATGAAGCTGGAAAGTTATCAACAAACACAGCCCCTCTCCTGAACTCCTACTGTGTTTATATTACCTTATCCAATGACTTAACACTTGCTATTAATACATCCTCACCTAAAGATGAGTTCTGTTGTTTTGTTCTGGGGGGTGTGTGTGTGTGTGAGAGAGAGAAAGAGAGAGAGGGTGGGGGAAAGAGAGAGAGACAGAGACAGAATTTGGGCTTGTCTCTTCCAAAGAGATAAAAATAGCCTTGAGGGCAGAGACCCACCTTGTATCGCTGTGTCCTACAGCATACTGGACATCCAGTCTGTGATAAGGGACAATTCCATAAAGGAATAATGATGTAGATAATTTCTGTGGGATAGGTAGGAAAAAGTTGCTCCTAATCCTCAGTTTTGTTCACTGCTATGTCCCCACCACTGAGAACAGTGCCTGGCACATAGTAAGTACTCAAAAAATGTTTGTTGGATGAAGGCATGAATGCACCTAAAAGGAAGACTAAACTGGGACTTGGTGGCTAGAAATGCAGAAATATTTTGGAACTCATAGAACAAGCTGTTGTTGCCCCTGCAGTAAGTGACTGGAAGTAGGAGAAGGGAGGTATCCCAAACTCTCCATCTTTTTCTCATTGAGATTCCCAAGGGCAGAGTGTAAATAGTGAAACCTTGCAGGAGGATGGGTTAGCTAAGTATTTAAAGGCTTCCAATGTGCATTACCAACTGTTTCCTGTCTAAGGACTCTTTCCCTAAAGAAATACAGCAAGTAAGCACAAGATGAATAAACAAGGACTTTACTGCAGCATGATTTACAACAGAAAAACTGGAAACAACCAAAGTGTTTATTAATAAGGGACTGGTCACAGAAAAAGATTTACTGTATGTTGCTTAGTGAGGAAAGTGAGACAAAATGATATATGCCTTTCTTTTGTGATATATGTGTACATATATACATTTATGTAGATACATACAAATATGTATACCCATATATATAGAAAAATAATGGAAAGATACATATGAAATGATTACAGTATAAAAGAATTAAAGTCTGGTTTTTGTTTTTTGTTTCTGTGCTTTTTTCCTTTTTTCCTTTTTTTTTTTGAGACAGGGTCTCGCTCTGTCACCTGGCTGGAGTGCAGTGATACAGTCATGGCTCACTGCAGCCTTGAACTCCCAGGCTCAAGCTATCCTCCCATCTCAGCCTCCCTAGTAGCTGGGACTATAGGCATGCACCACCACATGTGACTAATGTTTGTATTTTTTGTGCAGACGAGGTTTTGCCGTGTTGTTCAGGCTGGTCTCTAACTCCTGGGTTCAAGCGTCTGCATGCCTCGGCCTCCCAAAGGGTTGGGATTACAGGTGTGAGCCACCATGCCCAGCCTGCTTTTCCATATTTTAAAAGTTTGCATTGCTTCTGTATTTAGGGGGAAATATATTTTATTCCTTTAAATGACATCATATGGCAACATCGTGTGGAAGTTTATATTGACAACGACATTGGTGAATACACCTAATACAGATACCTTCACAGACAGCAAGAGCTCACTACTCCAGCCCCCCGTTCCCGTTTTGAGATAAGTGGAGGTTTATTCTGGGCCTACTTAATAACTAAAGATGTGTGACTCTGAATGGTGTGTGATTCTGAATGACGTGCCAAATAACTTGAAAGAATATAACTTGTCCATCAGGGGATATAGACATTCAAGTGATGGGAAAGAAGACTAAGCCTGTCTTTAGTGGTGAGGGGTCTGGACTGGGAGAGGAGGGACTTAGGCAGGGAGAAGAGGAGGAGCAAACAGAAGCTCCAAGCCAAGTGGAGTCAGACACCTCATTAAACTTTTACTGCGCGTGCTCCACTGTATAGCAGGTGCTCTGAGAGATATTAGAGAAGCCAAAGACAAGTTTATAGTCTAATTAGAAAGACAAGCCTAGCACTTATAAAACCATTAAAGACAACAGCTAGACTGCACTGTTTATAATTAGTGCTAAAGAGTGAGATTCAGATGAGTGCTCTGATAATAGTCTAGATTTTAAATATTTTAAGATGCTTTGAATATGTGTATATATGTATGTATTTTTTAAACAATTTCATTAAACATTCAAATAGGCTAAAAAACAAGCAAAGGTTGAACACTGGAATATATGACAAATTGTGGTATTCATACAATTTCACATGTAACCTCTTGGTAAGGATGTTCCAAGAGATTAGAATCTGAACAGAAAGATGTGTGAGTGCTTAATCTCTAAGATCAGCAGACAAAAGCGCTGAAGCCCCTTTTCTCCTAGGAAAGGCTTGATGGACAAGAAAGATCTATAAGGCCTAGAGACTCAAGGTGCAGAGGCTGTTAATGGATTTACTGAGGAAGGAGCGGGAGGGAATATAGAGTTTTCAGGATCTTGGATGTGACGGGAATTGGTACACAATGGTAAGGCTGGAATCTGCTGTGCAGTCTGGGGCCCTCGGACCTACCTATGGGTGCTGGGGACTTCATGCTGCTCCAGGGCTCCTCCTTGTTCCCAGACTTTCCATATCCTGAACCTGATCCAACAAGGAAATAGCCATTTATTTGGGAATTACAGAGTGTAGGATTAGGATTATCCCCCTCAATATCAAAATAATACCTGTTCGTGAGATAATTTAGCAAATACAGAAAAGAGTCAAAGGAAAAAATAAAAGTCACCTGTAATTTTCCTTCAGCTAGGGTTTGCCAGATGTAGAAAAGAAAAACAGCAATGCAATGTTTGGGAGATATATGCATACTAAAACTTGTTGTTTATCTCTAGTTCAAACTTCGTTGGGTGCCCTACCTATTATCTGGCAACCCTACCCTCAGAAGTAATCCCAACAGTGGGCTCCACTTGCCCCCTCCATTTCCCAGTCTCCTTCAGTCTTGACCATCTTTTTTACCACAGTGGATTCTGTGCCTCAAACCAAGTTTATCTGAATCCCCATGAATGTGCTGGGCTTTGCAAAGCTACGGCTTCTCTCCGAAGTTTCACCTCACATCCAGACTCCCCAGGAGTATCGGCAGCACCTCCCATCTCCTAGCAGGGCTGGATTTGTCCTGGCACTGCCCCTCTGCCAGCCGTTGAGACAGTGGGTTGGGGATGTCTGTCACAGCCACAGAGGGTCCTTGTTTCCAGGCTCACCTAACATCTGATGCTGCCTGAGGCCAGGTAAGTCAATGTCATCCCCCTGGGAAGAAGCAGAGTCTCTTGCCTCTAAGCCAGGTGCATGACCCAGTTCACTCCCTCGAGGCCACAGCCAGCCTCCAACATGTGGTCAGACTGGTTCCCCGTTCAGGAACTTTCAACCTGGCAGCCCTACACTACCAAAGAGGAAGCAGACCCAGCCTGCCTTTGCCCCTCCATGCTGTGTATCCAGTCCTGGTCCTGCAGTTCCATCCCTTTGAAACCTCCTCCTTGTCTCCCTCCTCCCTCCAGCTCCATGAATCTCCTTTACCTCAAGCCAAGGCCACCTTCTCTGGCATCCATCTTCCTAAGCCCATGGCACCCCCCGCACCTCCCTCAGGGATGCAGGGTCCTTTAAGCCCTGCTTAGGAAAGGGACTGTCAAGGATTAATGACCTATAAAGTGGTGGGGTAGAGATGGTGATGAGGAAAGCGGGTCAAAAGGAGGGGAGATACCATCGGGTTATCCTCTTTCTCTTTCCTTCTATATTAGGCAAGATCTATTTACTTTGCTTTTAACAAAGTGTATTTTGGGCACTCCAATTCCTTGCCACATGCCTGCCTACTGTCTATAGTTTGCATAGACAAACTACTGTCTATAGTTTGCATATCATCATAGGGTTTTGCATCTCCCATACTTTGGACAAATTGTTTTGTTTTAATAAATGGCTGTGCTTCAGGGACATTTATGTCAGAATATCATTTCCTTTTTCTAACTTTAGTAAAGACAAGCAAACATTGCTGAAAACCCAGTTAATCAATAGGGCTTGGAAGAAAAAAAAAACAAAAAAACCCACCTAGGGTCATTCCTAAAGCAGTCCCTGTCAATTCTGCTTTCAAGATATTGACACATACAAGTGCTTAGTAAACCAAAACCATTTTCCCACTGAATTAAACAGGTGCTAACTAAAATAATTACCTGGTTTCACAGGAACATGCTGTTGACCCCAATCTCAAATTCAACTCTGTAAATGCCTGGTATTTGAGGAAGTATTCCTAAATGTAATCCTTTAATCCACCTTAATCTCCACTCCCACCTCATTTGATCACTGACATGGAGAAGTCAATCATTGCTCTCTGCTCACCAGCCAAAGCCCAGCAAGAGTGACTTCAGCCTTCCCAGGGTAAGCCTCCCAGGAAAGGGCTAATTCTGAGAAGGGTGTTCAAAGTAGCTCCAGTGACAAAATCATTTATTTGCTTCTCATTCATTGAGAGTTTAGTACCACCACCACCAATGAAACTAAAATAAGCAAAGAGTCAACAGTTTGGTACAAATAGCTGCATTTTATGATACGTTTTATTTTTTCCTTTTTTTTTTAAAAAAAAAAGATGCACCATTTTTTGTTTTTTTTTTTTAAAAAGGATGCACCTACTCTTTGTTTAAACACACACACACACACACACACACACACACACACACACGCACACACACACACCCTAAAATCACATAGACATACATGAAGTAAAAAGAACCATGGTTCTTCAACTGAAAATTAGACACAAAAGAAACCACTATTACTAGTTTGCAGGTTGCCCTAGACCTCAGATTTTCAAACTACAGTGGACTGATACCCTGAGGCCCAGACATACCAATTGGAAAGTGAGGACTAGGCCTTTGATCCTCGTAGAGGAAGGTGAGCTGACACCCCTTAATTGATTTGTTGCTGTTTTCAAGTAGAAATAATCTGAGATATTTGAAGACATTTGGAGGAGGCAACAGTGAGAAGAGCAGAGGCTGCTACTCAAGGCTAATGCCAAAGGAAGACTTGATAAACACAGGACTGGGAAGCACCCCACTTGCTCCAGTGGGCTTTCCCTCTCCACGTAAACCTTTGAAGGGAGCCTAGGGGCCAAACAGGCATTACATTCTTGTCTTGTTTCTAATGCCCCACCTCCTGGCTGAGAAGATATGTATTTTATATTCTTGAAGGCAGGGGGCTTATGGAAGGAAGGCATGCAGTACCCAACATGACAGAGGACCTGGACAGAGGAGAAAGGGAACAGGGATCGGAATACAGAGGAAGTTTGATACCCATTCTTAGAGGAATCTGCTCATGGTGGTCCTCTCTGTAAAATGCCTCCTTGCTCCCCAGCACTGCTGGATGGAGTCCTGGAATCCCAGACCCTTCACAACCCCATTCTCCACTTCCAGTCTGGATGGATCCCTGCCTAAGGAAACAAGAGCTTCTTGTAGCTCCTCTCACATGACATGATGGCATTAGACCCTCCATCTGGATCTAGGACTTCCCTCGTGAAGTCAGCCAACTTAGTGGTGGAAGGCTATGTTTCTGGGTGCTGCCAACAGGCTGGAGTCTGGTGGCTGCTGCATGGGCTACATGAGGCCTGCACTTCCAGTTCACATAAACAGCCACTCACACAACATCTGCCCTTCCAACCAGCCTGCTCTCCTCTCTTAGGTTATCTGTCCAGACCCTGAAGACCTTTGAGTTTGAGGACACTGACCATCCTATCTCAGGTCAGGCACACAGACCAAACTTAATACTCATACCTATTGAAATGAGAATAAGCCTCTCACCAAGGGGCACACCAAGCCTGTCTGCTCTGGCATCCAGCCTTGGAAACTGTATTTGTCCATTTTCATATGGCAATAAAGACATACCTGGTGGAGTTCCAAGATGGCAGAATAGGAACAGCTCCAGTCTACAGCTCCCAGCATGAGCAACACAGAAGATGGGTGATTTCTGCATTTCCAACTAAGGTACTGGGTTCATCTCACTGGGGCTTGTCAGACGGTGGGTGCAGCCCATGGAGTGTGAGCCAAAGCAGGGCGGGGCATCACCTCACCCGGGAAGCATGAGGGGTCAGGGAATTCCTTTTCCTAGCCAAGGGAAGCCGTGACAGACGGTACCTGGAAAATCGGGACACTCCCACCCTAATACTGTGCTTTTCCAATGGTCTTAGCAAATGGCACGCCAGATTATATCCCACGCCTGGCTCAGAGGGTCCTACACCCATGGAGCCTCGCTCACTGCTAGCACAGCAGTCTGAGATCAAACTGCAAGGTGGCAGCGAGGCTGGGGGAGGGGCATCTGCCATTGCTGATGCTTGAGTAGGTAAACAAAGCGGCCAGGAAGCTCGAACTGGGTGGAGCCCACCCCAGCTTAAGGAGGCCTGCCTGCCTCTGTAGACTCCACCTCTGGGGGCAGGGCATAGCTGAACAAAAGGCAGCAGAAACTTCTGTAGATTTAAACGTCCCTGTCTGACAGCTTTGAAGAGAGTAGTGGTTCTCCCAGCATGGAGTTTGAGATCTGAGAACGGACAGACTGCCTCCTCAAGTGGGTCCCTGACCCCCGAGTAGCCTAACTAGGAGGCATCTCCCGGTAGGGGCCAACTGACACGTCCTACGGCTAGGGGCTCCTCTGAGACGAAGCTTCTGGAGGAAGGATCAGGCTATTCTGCTATTCTGCAATATTTGCTGTTCTGCAGCCTCCCCTGGTGATACCCAGGCAAACAGGGTCTGGAGTAGACCTCCCGCAAACTCCAACAGACCTGCAGCTGAGGGTCCTGACTGTTAGAAGGAAAACTAACAAACAGAAAGGACATCCACACCAAAACCCCATCTGTACGTCGCCACCATCAAAGACAAAAGGTAGATAAAACCACAAAGATGGGGAGAAACCAGAGCAGAAAAGCTGAAAATTCTAAAAATGAGAGCGCCTCTTCTCCTACAAAGGAACGCAGCTCCTCGCCAACAATGGAACAAAACTGGACGGAGAATGACTTTGATGAGTTGAGAGAAGAAGGCTTCAGATGATTGGTAATAACAAACTTCTCCGAGCTAAAGGAGGATGTTCGAACCCATTGCAAAGAAGCTAAAAACCTTGAAAAAAGATTAGACGAATGGCTAACTAGAATAAACAGCATAGAGAAGACCTTAAATGACCTGATGGAGCTGAAAACCGTGGCACGAGAACTATGTGACTCATGCACAGGCTTCAGTAGCCAATTCAATCAAGTGGAAGAAAGGTTATCAGTGATTGAAGATCAAATGAATGAAATGAAGCAAGAAGAGAAGTTTAGAGAAAAAAGAGTAAAAAGAAATGAACAAAGCCTCCAAGAAATATGGGACTATGTGAAAAGACCAAATCTATATCTTATTGGTGTACCTGAAAGTGACAGGGAAAATGAAACCAATTTGGAAAATACCCTTCAGGATATTATCCAGAAGAAATTCCCCAACCTAGTAAGGCAGGCCAACATTCAAATTCAGGAAATACAGAGAACGCCGCAAAGATACTCCTTGAGAAGAGCAACCCCAAGACACATAACTGTCAGATTCACCAAAGTTGAAATGAAGGAAAAAATATTAAGGGCAGCCAGAGAGAAAGGTCGGGTTACCCACAAAGGGAAGCCCATCAGACTAACAGCGGATCTCTTGGCAGAAACTCTACAAGCCAGAAGACAGTGGGGGCCAATATTCAACATTCTTAAAGAAAAGATTTTTCAACCCAGAATTTCATATCCAGCCAAACTAAGCTTCATAAGTGAAGGAGAAATAAAATCCTTTACAGATAAGCAAATGCTGAGAGATTTTGTCACCACCAGGCCTGCCTTACAAGAGCTCCTGAAGGAAGCACTAAACATGGAAAGGAACAACTGGTACCAGCCACTGCAAAAACATGCCAAATTATAAAGACCATCGATGCTAGGAAGAAAGTGCATCAACTAATGAGCAAAATAACCAGCTAACATCATAATGACAGGATCAAATTCACATATAACAATATTAGCCTTAAATGTAAATGGGCTAAATGCCCCAGTTAAAAGACACAGACTGGCAAATTGGATAAAGAGTCAAGACCTATCAGTGTGCTGTATTCAGGAGACCCATCTCACATGCAGAGATACACAAAAGTCCAAAATAAAGGGATGGAGGAAGATCTACCAAGCAAATGGAAAACAAAAAAAAAGCAGGAGTTGCAATTTTAGTCTCTGATAAAACAGACTTTAAACCAATAAAGATCAAAAGAGACAAAGAAGGCCATTACATAATGGTAAAGGGATCAATTCAACAAAAAGAGCTAACTATCCTAAATATATGTGCACCCAATACAGGAGCACCCAGATTCGTAAAGCAAGTCCTTAGAGACCTACAAAGAGACTTAGACTCCCACACAATAATAATGGGAGACTTTAACACCCCACTGTCAACATCGAACACTCCTCAGCAAATGTAAAAGAACAGAAATTATAACAAACTGTCCCTCAGACCACAGTGCAATCAAAATAGATCTCAGGATTAAGAAACTCAAAACCACACAACTATATGGAAACTGAACAACCTGCTCCTGAATGACTGCTGGGTACATAACAAAATGAAGGCAGAAATAAAGATGTTCTTTGAAACCAATGAGAACAAAGACACAACATACCAGAGTCTTTAGGACACATTTAAAGCAGTGTGTAGAGGGAAATTTATGGCACTAAATGCCCACAAGAGAAAGCAGGAAAGATCTAAAATTGACACCCTAACATCACAATTAAAAGAACTAGAGAAGCAAGAGCAAACACATTCAAAAGCTAGCATAAGGCAAGAAATAACTAAGATCAGAGCAGAACTGAAGGAGATAGAGACACGAAAAACCCTTCAAAAAATCAATGAATCCAGGAGGTGGTTTTTTGAAAGATCAACAAAATTGATAGACCACTAGCAAGACTAATAAAGAAGAAATAGAGAAGAATCAAAGACACAATAAAAAATGATAAAGGAGATATCACCACCGATCCCAAAGAAATACAAACTACCATCAGAGAATACTATAAACACCTCTATGCAAATAAACTAGAAAATCTAGAAGAAATTGATAAATTCCTGGATGCATACACCTTCCCAAGACTAAACCAGGAAGAAGTTGAATCCCTGAATAGACCAATAATAGGCTCTGAAATTGAGGAAATAATTAATAGCCTACCAACCAAAAAAGTCCAGGACCAGATGGATTCACAGCCGAATTCTACCAGAGGTACAAAGAGGAGCTGGTACCATTCCTTCTGAAACTATTCCAATCAATAGAAAAAGAGGGAATCCTCCCTAACTCATTTTATGAGGCCAGCATCATCCTGATACCAAAGCCTGGTAGAGACACAACAAAAAAAGAGAATTTTAGACCAATATCCCTGATGAACATCAATGCAAAAATCCTCAATAAAATACTGGCAAACCGGATCCAGCAGCACATGAAAAAGCTTATCCACCACAATCAAGTTGGCTTCATCCCTGGGATGCAAGGTTGGTTCAACATATGCAAATCAATAAATGTAATCCATCATATAAACAGAACCAAAGACAAAAACCACATGATTATCTCAATAGATGCAGAAAAGGCCTTGACAAAATTCAACAGCCCTTCATGCTAAAAACTCTCAATAAACTAGGTATTGATGGGACGTATCTCAAAATAATAAGAGCTATTTATGACAAACCCACAGCCAATGTCATACCAAATGAGCAAAAACTGGAAGCATTCCCTTTAAAAACTGGCACAAGACAGGGATGCCCCCTCTCACCACTCCTATTCAACATAGTGTTAGAAGTTCTGGCCAGGGCAATCAGGCAGGAGAAAGAAATAAAGGGTATTCAATTAGGAAAAGAGGAAGTCAAATTGTCCCTGTTTGCAGATGACATGATCATATATTTTAAAAACCCCATAGTCTCAGCCCAAAATCTCCTTAAGCTGATAAGCGACTTCAGCAAAGTTGCAGGATAAAAATCAATGTGCAAAAATCACAAGCATTCTTATACACCAATAACAGACAAACAGAGAGCCAAATCATCAGTGAACTCCCATTCACAATTGCTTCAAAGATAATAAAATACCTAGGAATCCAGCTTACAAGGGATGGGAAGGACCTCTTCAAGGAGAACCACAAACCACTGCTCAACGAAATAAAAGAGGACACAAACAAATGGAAGAACATTCCATGCTCATGGATAGGAAGAATCAATATCATGAAAATGTCCATACTGCCCAAGGTAGTTTATAGCTTGAATGCCATCCCCATCAAGCTACCAATGACTTTCTTCACAGAATTGGAAAAAACTACTTTAAAGTTCATATGGAAACAAAAAAGAGCCCGCATTACCAAGACAATCCTAAGCAAAAAGAACAAAGCTGGAGGCATCACGCTATCTGACTTCAAACTATACTACAAGGCTACAGTAACCAAACAGCATGGTACTGGTACCAAAACAGAGATATAGACAAATGGAACAGAACAGAGCCCTCAGAAATAATACCACACATGTACAACCATCTGATCTTTGACAAACCTGACAAAAACAAGAAATGGGGAAAGCATTCCCTATTTAATAAATGGTGCTGGAAAAACTGGCTAGCCATATCTAGAAAGCTGAAACTGGATCCCTTCCTTACACCTTATACAAAAATTAATTCAAGATGGATTAAAGACTTAAATGTTAGACCTAAAACCATAAAAACCCTAGAAGAAAACCTAGGCAATACCATTCAGGACATACACATGGGCAAGGACTTCATGACTAAAACACCAAAAGCAATGGCAACAAAAGACAAAATTGACCAATGGGATCTAATTAAACTAAAGAGCTTCTGCACAGCAAAAGAAACTACCATCAGAGTGAACAGGCAACCTACAGAATGGGAGAAAATTTTTACAATCTACCCATCTGACAAAGGGCTAATATCCAGAATCTACAAAGAACTTAAACAAATTTACAAGAAAAAAATCAAGCAACCCTACCAAAAAGTGCACAAAGGATATGAACAGATACTTCTCAAAAGAAGTACATTTGTGCAGCCAACAGACACATGAAAAAATGTTCATCGTTACTGGCCATCAGAGAAATGCAAATCAAAACCACAATGAGATACCATCTCACACCAGGTAGAATGGTGATCATTAAAATGTCAGGAAACAACAGGTGCTGAAGAGGATATGGAGAAATAGGAACACTTTTACACTGGTGGTGTAAAAGTGTTGGTGGGACTGTAAACTAGTTCGATCATTGTGGAAGACAGTATGGCGATTCCTCAAGGATCTAGAACTAGAAATACCATTTGACCCAGCCATCCCATTACTGGGTATATACCCAAAGGATTATAAATCATGCTGCTATAAAGACACATGCACACGTACGTTTATTGCGGCACTGTTCACAATAGCAAAGACTTGGAACCAACCCAAATTTCCATCAATGATAGACTGGATTAAGAAAATGTGGCACATATACACTATGGAATACTATGCAGCCATAAAAAAAGGATGAGTTCATATCCTTTGCAGGGACATGGATGAAGCTGGAACCATTGTTCTGAGCAAACTATTGCAAAGACAGAAAACCAAACGCCGCATGTTCTCACTCATAGTTGGGAACTGAACAATAAGAACACTGGGACACAGGGTGGGGAATATCACACACCGGGGCCTGTCATGGGGTTGGGGGAGGCGGGAGGGATAGCATTAGGAGATATACCTAATGTAAATGATGAGTTAATGGGTACAGCACACCAACATGGCACATGTATACACATGTAACAAATCTTCATGTTGTGCACATGTACCCTAGAACTTAAAGTATAGTAATAATAATAAAAAAGACATACCTAAGACTGGGTAATTTATGAAGGAAAGAGGTTTATTTGACTCACAGTTTGTCATGGCTGGGGAGGCCTCAGGAAACTTCCAATCATGGCAGAAGGGGAAGCAGACACCTTCTTCACAAGGTGGTGGGAAAGAGGGATAAGGAGTGGGGGAGTGAGGGAGAGAGGGAGGGGGGATGGGAGGATGGGAGGACAGGGGGATGGGGGGATGGGGGATGAGGGGTAGAGGATGTGGGATGGGGAGGGAGAGAAGGAGAGAGAAGGAGAGAGAGGGAGAGGGAGGGAGACTGAGGGAGGGGAGAGGGAGGGGAGAGGGAGGGAGAAAGGGAGGGAGAAAGGGAGGGAGAGAAGGAGGGAGAGAGGGAGGGAGAGAGGGAGTGAAGAAGGGTGAGAGGGCGAAAGGGAGAG
>NC_044994.1:40098998-40164797 GCF_008728515.1 Papio anubis
TCTAATTTTCTTTTTTTAAGGTTTTTAAAATTTTTAAATTTTTGTGGATACATAAAAGGAGTACAAATGCCATGTAATATTCACATCATGAAATAATATTCATCTTTTGATTTTTTTCACAACCATTTAAAAATGTAAGAATCATTGTTAATTCACAAGCTGTATTAGTCCATCTGTGCGTTCCTATAAAGAAGTACCTGAGGTTGGGTAATTTTTAAAGAAAGGAGGTTTAATTGGCTCACAGTTCTGCAGGATTTGTAGGAAGCATGGCTCCAGGATCTGCTCCTGGTGAGGGCCTGAAGAATCTTTCGATCATGGTGGAAGATGAGGGCAAGAGCAAGACAGAGAGGGGAGACGCCACACTCTTTTAAACCACCGGATCTTATGTGAACTCAGAGCAAGAACTCACTCACTGTCATGAGGACAGCACCAAGATATTCATGAGGGATCCACCCCTAGAATCCCAATGTTGGAGGTGGGGCCTACCACCAGGCCCATCCCCAACATTGGGGATTACATTTCAACATGAGATTTGGAAGGGATAAACATCCAAACTACCTCACAAACTACACAAAAACAAGTGACAGACCAGGTTAGGCCCACGGGCCATATGTTGCCAATGCTTGCTCTATAATGCAATATATTGATTTCCTTCAAAGCAGTTTACAAACCTTGTGTGGCTATTTGTTTAGCTATTTGCTCTGCATTTCCTTCCATGAGAATGCAAGTATCATCAGATAGTAGACAATCAACATTTGGTTGGATTAATGTATGTACTCTAATTTGTCTCGTTGATCCCCTATCAATAGATATTTGAGTTGTTTCCAATTTTGTGAAGCTACACATGATGCTTCCAGGAATGAATCTGCCAATAGGTATATTTTACATTTTAATGAATTTGACAAATTATCCTCCTAAAAAGTTATATTAGCAAACATATGAATGTGCCCACTTTCCCACACCCTGTCCAACACTGAGTATTATCTAGTGGACAAACAAATAGAAGAAGGACAAGATTTAAATATATCAAGTATTAGTGATGGTGTGGACATTTTCTTAATTATTGGACCCTGATTTGTAAGAGCTCTCATGGGTTTGTACATAAGGGAAATTAACTCCTTAGCTGTCAAATGTATTGCAAATACATTTTTGCAGTGTTTTTATATTCTGATTTTTTTATTTCTTGGCTTTCAACTTTTTTTAGGATGCCATTTTTTCCATACAGAAAGTTTCTTTTTTTTTAAGTTGTCAAATGTGTCAAATGTTTTCTTTATTACTTCTAGTTTTCACATTATGCTTAGAAAGGTCTTTCTCATTCCAAGATTTTAAAGATGATTCATCCTTGTTTTCTTCTAATAATCTGAGGTTTTCTTTCTCTTTCTCTTTTTTAACATTTTAATCTTTGAATTATTAGTAATGATCACTAGGACAGGTAAGGCCAGGAACCAGCTTTACTTTATTCTAAACAATGAAACAGGTATCCGTATAAATCATCTTTTTTCTGCTGATTTGAGATGCCAATTTTAGGATACTACATTTCCGGAACTACTTGGTATATTCAGGGTGATAGTCAAACTATTTAAACACAGATACAATTCGTACTCCCCAATCAGTCAGAACAGGGCATCAACACATCATGGCAAAAGAATCATGAAAAGGGACAATGGTAGGTTCGGGCAGTCAGTGTGGCACGGGCCACATAGCTTGATTTCTGGACTTGGCTCTGGCTCCTCATCCACCTATCTATTCCTGCTCTCCTATCTCCTCTAAGAGCAGAACTCCTGGAGCTGTGGTCCCAGAGGGCCTCATTAAATGCTTGACCTAACCATGAAAACGACTACTCCTAGGCTTCTAGTGGTATCTGGTTTGATCATAAATGGCCTGATATTTAAAAGTGACTCTTACTCAAGGATCCTGTTACACACAGCTCAGAGCATCTCATCTGACACATGGGCTGTGTGCACTCACAGGTGAGTATGTACATCTGCCACATTCATCAGCTTTTAGCATCACTGTCATCACTGTAATTCTGGCTTAACAGGCTATTAGGAGAGCAGAAAGTCTTCCTTACTTTGTAATGCTCTGTAATAGTTGAATAGCATCAAAATTAATTTGTTCCTTGAACTATTCATCCACAAAACTCTCTAGGCATGAAATTTTAACAGTTTTCCTTCTTCTTTCTGTTTTTTCAAAAGACAAAGTCTCATCACTCTGTTGCCCGGGCTGCAGTGTAGTGGCACAATCATGGCTAATTGCAGCCTTGAATTCCTGGGCTCAAGTGATTCTCCCGTGCTGGCCTGCCAAAGTGCTGAGATTACAGGTGTGAGCCACCATGCCAGGCTGACAATTTTCCTTCTCAATTTATCCTATTTTTTGCCTTGTTGTTACTAACTTGAATTTGCCTTCTTCTTTAAAACTTATTTTGAATAACATATTTTCTTAGAAAATTGTCTATTTTGTTCAGATTTTTAAGTTATTGGGATAGAGTAGTGAAAAGTTATTCTTCAATAATTACTACTTATACTATTTCATTACAGTCAGACAATGTAGCCAGTAGAGATTCTTCTTGGAATTCATGTAGGTTTTTGTTGTGATCTGTTTGATAAAAATTTAATGTTTCAGGTAGGATAGGATAGAGAGGTTAAGAGCCAAACCATCAAACCATATGGGGTTGCAGCTCAGTTCCACCACTAACCAGTGACTTTTAGGAAAGGTTCTTTTTTTTTTGGAGAGGGAGTCTCCCTCTGTTACCCAGGCCGGAGTGCAGTCGCGCAATCTTGGCTCACTCCAACCTCTGCCTTCCGGGTTCAAGTGATTCTCCTGCCTCAGCCTCCTGAGTAGTCGGGATTACAGGCGCATGCCACCACGCCCAGCTAATTTTTGTGTGTTTAGTAGAGATGGGGTTTTGCCATGTTGACTAGGCTGTCTTTAACTACTGACCTCAGGTGATCCACCACTTTGGGAGGCCCAAAGTGCTGGGATTACAGGTGTGAGCCACTGCATCCCTGGCCAGGAAAATTATTTAATGTCTCCATATGTAATAGAGGGATAGCAACAATGTTGCCGGTTTCAAATGGCTAATACATGTGAACCACTAAGAACAGTATCTGAAACATAATAAATACTCAGTAGATGTTAGTTTTTTGTATTTTTAAGTTGAATTTTATTTTTTTGAGACAAGACTGTTGCTCTGTCGCCCAGGCTGGAGTGCAGTGGTGCCATCTTGGCTCACTGCAACCTCTGCCTCCCGGCTTCAAGTGATTCTCGTGCCTCGGCCTCTGGAGGAGCTGGGATTACAGGCGCCCACCACCACACTTGGCTATTTGTGTATTTTTAGTAGAGACAGAGTTTCACCATGTTCGCCAGGCTGGTCTTGACCTCCTGGCCTCAAGTGATCCACCTGCCTCAGCCTCCCAAAGTGTTGGGATTACAGGCATAAGTCACTGTGCTGGCTGTTAGATTTTATTACTATCAGCCTGTGGTGTTATCTCTTTTCAAGTATGTTTTGTAAAATTTTACAGTCTTAATCTATAGAGAAGCTTAACCAAAAAAAGTCTCCTGTTTCCTAGAGAGATTCTTCTTTTAGAATGTTCTCTAATTTATACTTGATATTTATTTCTTCTTATCTTTATCTCTTTTCTTGCTCTGAGTTCACATAAGATCCGGTGGTTTAAAAGAGTGTGACGTCTCCCCTCTCTGTCTTGCTCTTGCCCTCATCTTCCACCATGATCGAAAGATTCTTCAGGCCCTCACCAGGAGCAGATCCTGGAGCCATGCTTCCTACAAATCCTGCAGAACTGTGAGCCAATTAAACCTCCTTTCTTTAAAAATTACCCAACCTCAGGTACTTCTTTATAGGAACACACAGATGGACTAATACAGCTTGTGAGTTAACAATGATTCTTACATTTTTAAATGGTTGTGAAAAAAATCAAAAGATGAATATTATTTCATGATGTGAAAATTACATGGCATTTGTACTCCTTTTATGTACCCACAAAAATTTAAAAATTTTAAAAACCTTAAAAAAAGAAAATTAGATGGCCTTTCAAATTTCAGTGTTCATAAATAAAATGCAATCAGAATGCAGCCATACCTATCTGTTTGCATGTTTTCTCTTTTTCTCTTTCTCTTTTCTCAATGCATAGAAATCTTTTTGGGGTGTGGGTGGATAGTGAGGCATATTACTTGTCTCCAATGAAACATTCTATTCCAGCTTATTATTTGCCCAATAATTTTGTTTGAAAATTATCCTGAACTGTTTACCTTTTTTTCCTGAGTGGTGTTTAAAATGTACTTGGAATTCGAGTTAGAAGGCAGATCATTGATAGCAGCCTCTGACAGTGATATCTGCCCGCGTGGAGAGATGGGAAGGAGGCAGCAGTAGAAAGGATCCTAAATGCGTTGCCTCTGATCATCCCTCTTTGCACGCCTCTTATTCCACAGAAGGGGAGTTCTCCTCTGGTTTTGGCTGTCCCTCCACTTTGGTACTAGTAAGTCATCTGGAAAGGTTTTCCAGTTATGAAATTGAGTGAGGCCGATGAAGACAGCTTTGGGAGATCTCCTTCAACCCTACCTTCCTGGCCCCAAGCAACACATCTTTTTCTTTTGCGTCTTGCTCACCATTTGATATGGCTTGGCTCTGTGTTCCCACCCAAACCTCATGTTGAATTGTAATCCCCAGTTTCAGAGGAGGGGCCTGGTGGGAGGTGACTGGATACGGGGGCAGATTTTCCCCTTGCTGTTCTCGTGACAGTGAGTGAGTTCTCACAAGACCTGGTGGTTTAAAAGTGTATGGCACCTTCCCCTTCACACTCTCTCTCTTGCTCCACCATGTGAAGATGTGCCTGCTTCCTTTCACCTTCCACCATGGTTGAAAGTTTCCTGAGGCCTCCCCTGTCATGCTATTTGTACAGCCTGCAGAACTGTAAGTCAATTGAGCCTGTTTTCTTTTTTTTTTTTACACAGAGTTTTGCTCTTGTTGCCCGAGCTGGAGTGCAATGACGCAATCTCAGCTCACTGCAACCTCCGCTTCCCAGGTTCAAGCGATTCTCCTGCCTCAGCCTCCTGAATAGCTGGGGTTACAGGCATGCGCCACCACGCCTGGCTAATTTTTTGTATTTTTAGTAGAAACGTAGTTTTACCATGTTAGCCAGGCTGGTCTCAAACTCCTGACCTCAGGTGATCCACCCGCCTCAGCCTTCCAAAGTGCTGGGATTACAGGCCTGAGCCACTGCGCCCGCCAAGCCTGTTTTCTTTATAAATTACCCCGTCTCAGGTAGTTCTTTTTTTTTTTTTTTTTTGAGAAGGAGCCTCACAGGCAGTAGCCCGATCTCGGCTCACTGCAAGCTCTGCCTCCTGGGTTCACGCCATTCTCCTGCCTCAGCCTCCCAAGTAGCTGGGACTACAGGCACCTGCCACCAGGCCTGGCTGATTTTTTTTTTTTTTTTTGTATTTTTAGTAGAGACGGGGTTTCACTGTGTTAGCCAGGATGGTCTCCATCTCCTGCCTTGTGATCCGCCCACCTCAGCTTCCCAAAGTGCTGGGATTACAGGTGTGAGCCACCGCGTCCGGCCTCAGGTAGTTCTTTATAGCAGTATAAGAACAGACTAATACGCCATTTCTTATTCCATATTCATGGAAAGAGACCCTGTAACATTAGGAAACAGTTGTCCAAAGACTACCCTCACTTCTGACAACAATAGCAAGTTGGAGGGTTCCCAAGACCACCCTTGCATTTGATAATTCACTAGAAAGACTCACAGAACTCAATGAACTCTGTATACTCACAATTATGATTTATTATGGTAAAAGGGTACAGATTAAAATCAGCCAAGGGAAGAGGCCCATGCAGCAGAGTCCAGGAAAGTTCTAAGCATGGAGCTTCCAATTGTCTCCTTCTGGTGGAATTAGGTAGAGTGCGACTTTCCCAGTAATGATGTTTGATAATATGCACAAACTATTTCCCACCAGGGAAGCTCACCCAAGCCTCAGTGTTCAGAGCTTTTATTAGGGCTGTGTCACTAGGCCCAGTGGAATACCCATGTCACGGATCTCAGTCTCCAGCCCCTCCAGAACTGGAGCTGATACCACACGACCCAAAGCCCCCACCCTAAATCACATTGTTAGACTATTTGGAGTGACCCAAGGCACTCAGAGAAACAAAAACATTCCTATCAGGCATGACATTCCAAGAGGTTTAGAGATTACCTCCCGGAAGCCGAGGGCACAGAGGAGACCTCTCTTGGGCAAGGTTACATTCTTTACAACACAGCCTCTGTGTACACTTTCATTTACATTTCTAAATCTGTACCTGCCTTGAATTAGAGGAAAAAGATGTCAGACCCTGGTCCTCTCCTTTCTTTTGGATCAGATTTCTTCATATCTGGCAGCCAGAGCTCCTGGCATCTAGAACGGTGCTGGCACCTCAGCAGCATTCAGTAAATATTTGTTGAATGGATGAAATGTGTATGTGTGAATGAATATCTTTTAAATATGTGGTGTGAGATTGTGGCTATTCTCTAGTAATATCAAGGTGGAATAGTTTTTACTTTATTTTGGCTTTTGCTCTTTGGTGGATTTCAGAGGGAGTGGTGATGCCCTCTCTCTAGAAGGGGATCCTTTTGTTTTACAGATGAGGAAGCTAACTTCAGAAAGGATGTCACTGGGCCACTAATGAGGGACAGAGATGGGATCAGAACAGAAGTTTCCCCCAACTTTTAAAATTTCTCTAAGCCAAATGCTTTAGTTTCTCTTTTTCTTACAAAAATGACAAAATTCTTTCTCTCTAATGAGTTTGTTACCAGACAGCAAAATTCCCTCATTTGGGACAACCTGCAGTTGCCCAGCCAGCCTGTGGTGTTGGTATTAATGAGTCAGAAATCCATCAGTTCCATGGCTGGAGTACAATAAAACTGCTAAGGGCCTAGACACTGATTCTACCTTTGAACATTGGAAATTCATCATGTTTGCATTTATTTTGAGACTTGATTGTCTAATTGGATCTCTCAAGTGTTCCATTGCATTTTGATTTTAAAACAGAAGTTCCCACTTGGGTCGGTAGCCAAGCCCTTGGCAACAGGTATGTTCTTCAAAAGGACTTTTTAAAGGTAATGCTTGACCTGACAGTTAAGATTACAATGAAAAGATGGTAGTAGCAAGCTCAGGAGCCCAGAATAAAAGGTATTAACACAGTATATCTTATATGGCAGGGGTCCCCAACCCCCAGGCCATGGACCAGGACCCATCCTTGTCCTGTTAGGAACCAGCTGGCACAGCAGGAGGTGAGCAGTGGGCAAGGGAGCATTACCACCTGAGCTCCACCTCCTGGCAGATCAACGGCAGCATTAGATTCTCATAGGAGCAAACCCTATTGTGAACTGTGCATGTGAGGGATCTGGGTTGCACACTCCTTATGGCGATGATCCGAAGTGAAACAGTTTCATCCCGAAAACCATACCCCCGTACCCTGGGTCCATGGAAAAATTGTCCTCCACGAAACTGGTCCCTAGTGGCAAAAAGACTGCGGACTGCTGTATATGGGGTTGTTCCCCTGCAACCATCAGTGTCCCCTGAGGTTCCTGTCACATCTCTGATCCAAAACTAACTGCAAGATTGACATTCACGCAGCACTTACTATGTGCCAGGCAATATCCTAAGTGCCTTGTAGATATTGAACCATTCATTCCTCACGGTGACCTTCAAGCTGCTGTTATTGTCATCATCCCTGCTGGAAAACTGAAGCACAGACAGGTTATGTAACTCACCCATGTTTTCTCAGCTGGTAAGCAGATCTAGAATCAAGCACCAGCAGTTCAGTTTAAGTCCAATATATTGCTTCTCTCCTTCCCACTATGCCCATGCTCATCATTATAATGCCAGTTATATTACATGAAAATAAACATTTAGGATATATTGGATTTCCATTGCTATGTAACCAATGACCACAAATGTGGCAGCTTAACACAACACGGATGTGTCATCTCACAGCTTCCCTGGGTCAGGAGTCTAGATATGTTTTAGCTTGGTTCCTCTCTGCAAGGTCTTGCCAGGTTGACAGCAAGCTGCAGCCAGAGCTTCAATCTCGTCCAAGGCTTGGGTCCTCTTCCAAGCTCAGTGGTTCTTGGCAGAATTCAGTTCCTTATGATTACAGGTCTGGCAGTTGCTTCTTCAAGTCCAACAGAAGAGCATCTCTGCTGCTCCAAATCTGTGACTTCTCCACCTCTGACTTCCAGACCGTCTGTTGAAGAGCTCACCTGATTGGGTCAGGCCCACCCAGGATGATCTCCCCTTTAAATAACTGACAGTCAACTGATCAGAGATCTTCATTGCATTTACGACATCTCTTCATCTTTGCCATGCACATACAAGGGGTCAGGGATGCGGCAGAAATCTCGAGGGCCTTCGAAAATTTTGCCAGTCATAACACTGAAGCAGAAAATGTCACAAAAGGATAGAGTAGAGGAGGGGAGGGAATAACAGAGGAGCAATCCTTACATGTATGTATAGGAGCCTCAGGTCTCTCATTAGCAGCAGCTGGTAGAAGCTATTCCTTCCTCACCTCCACCACCTCCTTATGACTACTAACCAGTCACTATCAACATGCTTTGGTGTGACACATGCTGGCTTGACTTGTCTTAGAAAACCTTTGTGCTCTCTTTGCCACCTGCCTCCCCTGAACCCACCCACCCACTGCAATTCCTTATGCTCTGCCTCAGTTCTGCCATGAGCAACTCCATCCCAAGTTGTATGGCCTTCCCATCCAGGCCACCACGGCTGGGTACCCATGAAGGTATGGGTGTCATTGAGAGCTGATTAAGGGCAGTAAGTGAAGGTGTTAGCTGTGATATCATCAAGAGGAAGCTAAGGAAAAAGAGGAAGTGTGCCAGTTTATGTCATCTTGGCTCTTCTGAGACATTCTCAAGTGTCTCCAACAGGAGCTTCAGCCTCTTAGAATGATACTGGATGATCAGATAACCATCAAATAAGTTGTTAATCAAAGTATACTTCTCCTATGAATTATCTTGACCCCTCCCCTTACATCCCCTTCACAGCGTTTGCCAGACATCATTCCTGCAAATTTGGAGGTAGGGAAAAAAATGTGCTGGGGCTGAAGCAGCAAACAGCTCTGTCTATGTCATGAGACAAAGTCAGTGAAGCTTTCTTAGTAGACAAAGCTTTACAGTGATGAGTCCCCGCTTAGCAGCCATGGAGTTAGGGGTTAGGGAAGAGCTGTTTGTTTGTTTCTTAAGTGATAGAGATCCCTTCTGTTGTTTGATAAGACCAGAAGAGCTAAAAATAAAGCCCGGGAGATGTCCTATAACAGCAGTCAGAACTCTTCTTTGTTAAAAACAATCCCCACTGATGAAGCATCCTGAATGAGAGTGGAAGGAGAGTATGCAAATGATCTGGGGCCAGGAACAATGTCACTGACCTCCATATCCACCACCACCCTTTCATCCCCCCATGTCCAGTTCAGCACCTGTGCTTATGGAATCTGAATAAAGACTGCATTTCCATCTGGAGTTTCCATTGCAGTTTGTTATCGATAGTGCTTTAGCCTTTCGGGGAGAAGGGAGCTTATGAATTCTTTTCATTCATTCATCCATTCGACCAATATTATTTAATGCTGGAAAAGAGATTATTTCTGTTCTTGGGACACTAACCATAGAAAAACTTTCTTTTTTAAATTTTTATTAAGTTCTGGGGTACATGTGCAGGATGTGCAGGTTATATAGGTAAACATGTGCCATGGTGGTTTGCCGCACCTGTCAACCCATCACCTAGATATTAAGCCCAGCATGCATTAGCTCTTTTTCCTAATGCTCTCCCTCCCCCTACCCCACCCCCTGACAGGCCCCAGTGTGTGTTGTTCCTCTCCCTGTGTCCATGTGTTCTCATTGTTTGGCTCCCACTTATAAGTGAGAACATGTGGTGTTTGGTTTTCTGTTCCTGTGTTAGTTTGCTGAGGATAATGGCTTCCAGATCCATCCACATCCCTGCAAAGGACATGATCTTGTTCCTTTTTAAGGCTGCATAGTATTCCATGGTGTATATGTACCACATTTTCTTTATCCAATCTCTCATTGATGGGCATTTGGGTTGATTCCATGAATAGACAAACTTTTTAACTTTATTATGGTAGGTAAAACTGAAAGCAAACAATTATATAATGTAATGTAATATATGATGTAGGGTAGTGGTAAGTGCTATAAAGTTCTCTTACGAGAATATGATAAAAGTTGTGGTTCTTTCCTTAAAAAAAAAAAAAAGAAGAAGAAGAAGTTGGATTCAATGTTGCCTAGGATTTCCAGAGGGTCATATATCCTCTGAATCCCATCCACAGAGCTACTCTCTAGCAGTGGCTCTCAAACCCATTTAAAGTCTGATTTAGTAGTACTGATATGAGGTCTTAGAGTCTTTATTTTTGTAAGTTCCACTGGCGATTCTGCTGCACATTGTTCTAAAGGGTCTGATTTTAATCCACATTATAAAAAAGAAAAGAATAGACAAATCTAATTTACAGAAGGCTTACAAAGAAAGACAAGCATACCTACAAGACACCTAGCCAAAGGCCTGCACTGAGTTCTTCAGAATTTAGAATCCAGTGACCTGTGCTAAAAGGCTTTCCAGCCTTGGGAGACAAGGCCCAGTGTGCCTCTGAGGCCATCTGTGTTTGCTTAAGCCCATCCTTTAATGCAGTACTCCTCCCTCTACCTTTTTAAAAATTGATGCCCCCCCCCCCACTTTGGATCCAAATTAAAATCTCATCTTTTTCTGGATATTATGAAATAAAGTCCTTGGTGGAGTGTAATCCCCAAGGGAGAAGTGCTGTATTTTCAGTGTAATCTTATAAACCAAGACCGTTCAGCCTTGTTTTCTAAAATGTTCATTATAAAAGTACCAAGATTAAGATTGTATGTTGGTATTTGCCATACTTTTCTAATACATACCATATAATTATGTCATTGTCCCTCTTTGCCCCTTTTCTGGTATTGCTCACCAAATGTAAGGCTTTGTAGCTTATGACTAAGGCTATGCATTTCTGTTCTCTGTTCTATTGTGATTTCTAGGTAGAAGAATAAGTAGATGGGAGAAGGGAGGGAGAATCTGAACAGCAGGGATTCTTGTGTAAAGATGCAAACATTTGTTTTCATTCCCCCCTGAAACCCCATGAGAATGCCAGTAAAGGGATTTTTAAAGGCACAGACCCACATCAATGGAGAAATGGGAGAGTAGAAAACAGCAACAACACTTGAAACCGGAAGAGCAGCCAGATAAGGGGTAATTTACTTAGCAGACCTAAGAAAATGGAATCCTAAGCCAACAGTGCAGAATGTGAGAAACCAACTCACTTTATGAGCCAGAACCCCCATAAGGCTTGAGAGTAGGCGGCACCAGGCACTTCTGGAAGTGGAGGTGAGGGTGACAGTTGCTAAAATTAGGAGAATTGGTTTATGGTCTGTTTATGAAGCAGTCACATCTCCACATTTCTTCCCCCAGTCCAGGCAGCCAGGTTCTCCCCCATTCTGGACAAAGACGGGAGACAGTAATGCCAAGGGTCTCTAGTCTAGGAGAGGCAGGCACTGTAGAGAACAAGGATGGTGGAACCCCCAGAAGCCATGTCCCCACTCCCCCAAATCTGTTGGCCAGACCTTCACCTTTTAAGCAGGAACTCAGTAGAGTCCTCTTCGATCATCTGACCTGCCCCAGAGAATAGACCTAAAGAGACTGATTCGGAAGTTCCACAAGGAAAAGATTCAAACACACTAAGATGAAGTTTGCAGTTGACAAGTTTATGTACAGCCCAGAGCTTCCAATAAGATTATTTGTCCGCTGGACTTAAACACAAACAACATCCCTACTTCTTAAAATGGAGATAACAATGTCCCTATCGCATAGGGACATTGGTATAAGGATGAAATGAAATGGTACTTGTGAATTGCTTAAAACAGCGTTTGGCACACAGTGGGAGCTATACGGGTTTTTGTTATAGATGGATAAATGGACAAGCTAAGAATTACCAGACATCTAAAGAAATCCTCTAATGTGAACAATAGAGACCAAAATAAATAGAAAATAAAGTTGCTTAGGGGCTCTGCTACTTAGAACAAGAACCAACACCACCCCATCCTCATTCATATAAATACATCTATATATTTATATGGAAATAGATATTCATAATATGTTAAAGTGTGTATATTTAATACACATTCACATATACAGAAAGAGTTACTGGAAATATAAAAGACAAGAGTAAATCTGAAAAACTTAACAGGAACTTGGAAGTTAAAATTGAGAATATCTCCCAGAAAGCAAAGCAAAAAGTTAAGAGGGTACAAAATTGGACAGAAAAGAGAAGACAATTAAACAAGTCCAGGAGTTCTGATAATCAAGTATAGAAAGTCCAGAAAGTGAGAGGAAGGAAAAAATAGAGGAGCGGAAATCAAAGACATAATTCCATAACATTTCCCAGACCTGGTACATTTTCTGGACTGGAAAGGCCATGAATGTCAAAACGGACCCACACAGAGGTAGATGACTGGACATTTCAAAACACTGGATTCAAGTGGATCCTGCCATTTCCAAGGAGAAGTAAGTCAGGTATAAAATAATTGAGAATCAGGATGGCAGAAGGTCACTCAACAGCAACAGCAGAAGCAAGAAGGCAATGGAAGCTGGCATGGTGGCATACACCTATAATCCCAGCACTTTGAGAGGCTGAAGTGAGTGGATTGCTTGAGCCTAGGAGTTTGAGACCAGCCTGGGCAACATGGTGAAAGCCCATCTTTACAAAACATACAAAAATTAGTGAGGCATGGATGGTGCTTGCCTGTAGTCCCAGCTACTTGGGAGGCTAAGTGGGAGGTTTACCTGAGCCCAGGGAGGTTGAGGCTGGAGTGAGCCAAGATCCTGCCCCTGCACTCCAGCCTGGGAGACAGAGTGAGATCCTGTCACACACAGACACACACAGAGACACACACACACACACAAAAGAAGGCAATGGAGCAAGATCCTCAAAATACTGGAGGAAAACTGTCTACAAGCTAGAAGTTTCTGTCCAGCTAAACCAATCAAGACATTCTCAGAATCGAAGTCTGAAAAATTTATTTTTCATACACTATTTTCTGGAGGCTAGTAGGACATGTGCTCCACCAAAATGAATGAGCAAACCTAGAGGAAGACAAATCTCAGATGCAGGAAACCAGAGAGCCACCTCAAAAGATGGGCACGGAGGGGGAAGCCCAAAATGTTGGAGAAGGGAGATGCCAGAAGAAATTATGGGCTCTGGTGGTAGAGAGAGCTGAACCATGCTGGAGCAGGCCAGAAGGCCCTCGGAGAGGTTTCTCTCTGAGGAAGATTAAATCACTAGAAAAACTGACAGTCCTCCTGAGAGAAGACAGATCACTGGCCAATAATTTGGGGTTGCATTCGTGGAACCTGGACAATTACACAAATGAGAAAACAAGGTAATTATTCTTGTAAAAACAAAAAGTACAGGAAAGTAAAGGTAACGACAGTCTAGTTCATGGTTCAGGTATAGACAGCTTTTGCCTCACCATAATAACATGAAGGACAGAGTCTATCCCCTGCATCCACGGATTCAGCCAACTGCAGATCCAAAATATCTGACAATAGAAAGAATAAAAAATAATAATACAGCAATAAAAAATACAGATAAAAACCACTACAGTTTAACAACTATTTACATAGCATTTACCTTGTATTAGATATTACAAGTAGTCTAGAGATTATGTAAACTGCATGGAAGGATATGCATAGGTTATATGCAAATACTACATCATTTTCTATCAGGGGTTAAGCATCTCCAGAGTTTGGAATCCTCAGGGATGCTGAAACCAATTCCCTGCAGATATCAAGGGGTAACTGTATTGATCTGACCCAAATTACATTGTTATTAGAGTGAGAAGGAGGGGGTTGGGAAGACAGCCTGTATGTTGTGGGCACAGCAGGGAGGAAAGAGAGCTAAGTGCTGTCATCCACAATAGAACGTACATAAATGATGGTTAAAACAGGAAAAATCAAAAAGTAAAACTCAGAGATATTATTTATAGGCATAAATGTAAATACCAAAATAATCAGCAGAGAGGATAAAGTAGTTGCTTCTGGAAAGAGAGAAATTAGAGGTGGTGAACAATGGACTGCTGGTTTTTTTAAATAACAAAACTAGAATTATTTGGTTTTATAAAAATATATTGTGTGTATATGGAATAAAAATAGAAACTTAACAAAAATTTGTTTTAATTTATCAAATACATAGTAACTGTATTTTTCCTTTCACACACAAGTGGGGCTGAACGCCGCAGGTCTAGGTGATCTGGAAACACCCAGACCAGCTTTGCTCTAGCTGTTGTTGCTGTCATTTTTTTTTCCCGCTTGCATTTAATATAGGCAGAGTCCTATATGTGACCTTTCAGGCCTGACCTTAGGCAATTACAGAGACTTTACCTGGCAGGCCCCAGGGGAAAAACTGCTCTGGCACACCAGAGTTGCAGCACAGCCTGGAGGAAGTTGCAGTCAAGGACTCAGCCCCGAGTGGTAAGTAGCAGCCACATTGCTACTCTTCTCTTAGATTTCAGAGATACTTTCCCTGCCCTGCTTCCTATCTTGTCTTGATTCCCCCTGTTGAGTTTGTTCTCTAGGAAATCCCTGCCTCAAAGGTGTGCCCCTATAATATGGTTTGGCTGTGCTTCCACCCAAATCTCATCTTGAATTGTAGCTCCCACAATTCCCATGTGTTGTGGGAAGGGCCTGGTGGGAGGTAATCAAATCATGGGTCAGGTCTTTCCTGTGCTGTTCTCGTGATAGTGAAGAAGTCTCACAAGATCTAAAGGTTACGTAAAAGGGAGTTTCCCTGCACAAATTCTCTCTCTTGCCTGCCACCATGTAAGACGTGCCTTTCGCCTTCTGCCATGAGTGTGAGGCCTCCCCAGCCACATGGAACTGTGAGTCCATTAAACCTCTTTCTTTATAAATTACCCAGTCTTGGGTATGTCTTTATCAACAGTGTGAGGACAGACTAATACACTCTGGTACATGCAAAGCTGCACATTTTGCTTTCCCTTCCCATAGAGGGGCCTCAGCTCTCACACCCAGCAAATGAAGGTGCTGGGCTAGCTCTTGTTGAAGGGTCTCTGGATGAAGCTGGAAAGTTATCAACAAACACAGCCCCTCTCCTGAACTCCTACTGTGTTTATATTACCTTATCCAATGACTTAACACTTGCTATTAATACATCCTCACCTAAAGATGAGTTCTGTTGTTTTGTTCTGGGGGGTGTGTGTGTGTGTGAGAGAGAGAAAGAGAGAGAGGGTGGGGGAAAGAGAGAGAGACAGAGACAGAATTTGGGCTTGTCTCTTCCAAAGAGATAAAAATAGCCTTGAGGGCAGAGACCCACCTTGTATCGCTGTGTCCTACAGCATACTGGACATCCAGTCTGTGATAAGGGACAATTCCATAAAGGAATAATGATGTAGATAATTTCTGTGGGATAGGTAGGAAAAAGTTGCTCCTAATCCTCAGTTTTGTTCACTGCTATGTCCCCACCACTGAGAACAGTGCCTGGCACATAGTAAGTACTCAAAAAATGTTTGTTGGATGAAGGCATGAATGCACCTAAAAGGAAGACTAAACTGGGACTTGGTGGCTAGAAATGCAGAAATATTTTGGAACTCATAGAACAAGCTGTTGTTGCCCCTGCAGTAAGTGACTGGAAGTAGGAGAAGGGAGGTATCCCAAACTCTCCATCTTTTTCTCATTGAGATTCCCAAGGGCAGAGTGTAAATAGTGAAACCTTGCAGGAGGATGGGTTAGCTAAGTATTTAAAGGCTTCCAATGTGCATTACCAACTGTTTCCTGTCTAAGGACTCTTTCCCTAAAGAAATACAGCAAGTAAGCACAAGATGAATAAACAAGGACTTTACTGCAGCATGATTTACAACAGAAAAACTGGAAACAACCAAAGTGTTTATTAATAAGGGACTGGTCACAGAAAAAGATTTACTGTATGTTGCTTAGTGAGGAAAGTGAGACAAAATGATATATGCCTTTCTTTTGTGATATATGTGTACATATATACATTTATGTAGATACATACAAATATGTATACCCATATATATAGAAAAATAATGGAAAGATACATATGAAATGATTACAGTATAAAAGAATTAAAGTCTGGTTTTTGTTTTTTGTTTCTGTGCTTTTTTCCTTTTTTCCTTTTTTTTTTTGAGACAGGGTCTCGCTCTGTCACCTGGCTGGAGTGCAGTGATACAGTCATGGCTCACTGCAGCCTTGAACTCCCAGGCTCAAGCTATCCTCCCATCTCAGCCTCCCTAGTAGCTGGGACTATAGGCATGCACCACCACATGTGACTAATGTTTGTATTTTTTGTGCAGACGAGGTTTTGCCGTGTTGTTCAGGCTGGTCTCTAACTCCTGGGTTCAAGCGTCTGCATGCCTCGGCCTCCCAAAGGGTTGGGATTACAGGTGTGAGCCACCATGCCCAGCCTGCTTTTCCATATTTTAAAAGTTTGCATTGCTTCTGTATTTAGGGGGAAATATATTTTATTCCTTTAAATGACATCATATGGCAACATTGTGTGGAAGTTTATATTGACAACGACATTGGTGAATACACCTAATACAGATACCTTCACAGACAGCAAGAGCTCACTACTCCAGCCCCCCGTTCCCGTTTTGAGATAAGTGGAGGTTTATTCTGGGCCTACTTAATAACTAAAGATGTGTGACTCTGAATGGTGTGTGATTCTGAATGACGTGCCAAATAACTTGAAAGAATATAACTTGTCCATCAGGGGATATAGACATTCAAGTGATGGGAAAGAAGACTAAGCCTGTCTTTAGTGGTGAGGGGTCTGGACTGGGAGAGGAGGGACTTAGGCAGGGAGAAGAGGAGGAGCAAACAGAAGCTCCAAGCCAAGTGGAGTCAGACACCTCATTAAACTTTTACTGCGCGTGCTCCACTGTATAGCAGGTGCTCTGAGAGATATTAGAGAAGCCAAAGACAAGTTTATAGTCTAATTAGAAAGACAAGCCTAGCACTTATAAAACCATTAAAGACAACAGCTAGACTGCACTGTTTATAATTAGTGCTAAAGAGTGAGATTCAGATGAGTGCTCTGATAATAGTCTAGATTTTAAATATTTTAAGATGCTTTGAATATGTGTATATATGTATGTATTTTTTAAACAATTTCATTAAACATTCAAATAGGCTAAAAAACAAGCAAAGGTTGAACACTGGAATATATGACAAATTGTGGTATTCATACAATTTCACATGTAACCTCTTGGTAAGGATGTTCCAAGAGATTAGAATCTGAACAGAAAGATGTGTGAGTGCTTAATCTCTAAGATCAGCAGACAAAAGCGCTGAAGCCCCTTTTCTCCTAGGAAAGGCTTGATGGACAAGAAAGATCTATAAGGCCTAGAGACTCAAGGTGCAGAGGCTGTTAATGGATTTACTGAGGAAGGAGCGGGAGGGAATATAGAGTTTTCAGGATCTTGGATGTGACGGGAATTGGTACACAATGGTAAGGCTGGAATCTGCTGTGCAGTCTGGGGCCCTCGGACCTACCTATGGGTGCTGGGGACTTCATGCTGCTCCAGGGCTCCTCCTTGTTCCCAGACTTTCCATATCCTGAACCTGATCCAACAAGGAAATAGCCATTTATTTGGGAATTACAGAGTGTAGGATTAGGATTATCCCCCTCAATATCAAAATAATACCTGTTCGTGAGATAATTTAGCAAATACAGAAAAGAGTCAAAGGAAAAAATAAAAGTCACCTGTAATTTTCCTTCAGCTAGGGTTTGCCAGATGTAGAAAAGAAAAACAGCAATGCAATGTTTGGGAGATATATGCATACTAAAACTTGTTGTTTATCTCTAGTTCAAACTTCGTTGGGTGCCCTACCTATTATCTGGCAACCCTACCCTCAGAAGTAATCCCAACAGTGGGCTCCACTTGCCCCCTCCATTTCCCAGTCTCCTTCAGTCTTGACCATCTTTTTTACCACAGTGGATTCTGTGCCTCAAACCAAGTTTATCTGAATCCCCATGAATGTGCTGGGCTTTGCAAAGCTACGGCTTCTCTCCGAAGTTTCACCTCACATCCAGACTCCCCAGGAGTATCGGCAGCACCTCCCATCTCCTAGCAGGGCTGGATTTGTCCTGGCACTGCCCCTCTGCCAGCCGTTGAGACAGTGGGTTGGGGATGTCTGTCACAGCCACAGAGGGTCCTTGTTTCCAGGCTCACCTAACATCTGATGCTGCCTGAGGCCAGGTAAGTCAATGTCATCCCCCTGGGAAGAAGCAGAGTCTCTTGCCTCTAAGCCAGGTGCATGACCCAGTTCACTCCCTCGAGGCCACAGCCAGCCTCCAACATGTGGTCAGACTGGTTCCCCGTTCAGGAACTTTCAACCTGGCAGCCCTACACTACCAAAGAGGAAGCAGACCCAGCCTGCCTTTGCCCCTCCATGCTGTGTATCCAGTCCTGGTCCTGCAGTTCCATCCCTTTGAAACCTCCTCCTTGTCTCCCTCCTCCCTCCAGCTCCATGAATCTCCTTTACCTCAAGCCAAGGCCACCTTCTCTGGCATCCATCTTCCTAAGCCCATGGCACCCCCCGCACCTCCCTCAGGGATGCAGGGTCCTTTAAGCCCTGCTTAGGAAAGGGACTGTCAAGGATTAATGACCTATAAAGTGGTGGGGTAGAGATGGTGATGAGGAAAGCGGGTCAAAAGGAGGGGAGATACCATCGGGTTATCCTCTTTCTCTTTCCTTCTATATTAGGCAAGATCTATTTACTTTGCTTTTAACAAAGTGTATTTTGGGCACTCCAATTCCTTGCCACATGCCTGCCTACTGTCTATAGTTTGCATAGACAAACTACTGTCTATAGTTTGCATATCATCATAGGGTTTTGCATCTCCCATACTTTGGACAAATTGTTTTGTTTTAATAAATGGCTGTGCTTCAGGGACATTTATGTCAGAATATCATTTCCTTTTTCTAACTTTAGTAAAGACAAGCAAACATTGCTGAAAACCCAGTTAATCAATAGGGCTTGGAAGAAAAAAAAAACAAAAAAACCCACCTAGGGTCATTCCTAAAGCAGTCCCTGTCAATTCTGCTTTCAAGATATTGACACATACAAGTGCTTAGTAAACCAAAACCATTTTCCCACTGAATTAAACAGGTGCTAACTAAAATAATTACCTGGTTTCACAGGAACATGCTGTTGACCCCAATCTCAAATTCAACTCTGTAAATGCCTGGTATTTGAGGAAGTATTCCTAAATGTAATCCTTTAATCCACCTTAATCTCCACTCCCACCTCATTTGATCACTGACATGGAGAAGTCAATCATTGCTCTCTGCTCACCAGCCAAAGCCCAGCAAGAGTGACTTCAGCCTTCCCAGGGTAAGCCTCCCAGGAAAGGGCTAATTCTGAGAAGGGTGTTCAAAGTAGCTCCAGTGACAAAATCATTTATTTGCTTCTCATTCATTGAGAGTTTAGTACCACCACCACCAATGAAACTAAAATAAGCAAAGAGTCAACAGTTTGGTACAAATAGCTGCATTTTATGATACGTTTTATTTTTTCCTTTTTTTTTTAAAAAAAAAAGATGCACCATTTTTTGTTTTTTTTTTTAAAAAGGATGCACCTACTCTTTGTTTAAACACACACACACACACACACACACACACACACACACACGCACACACACACACCCTAAAATCACATAGACATACATGAAGTAAAAAGAACCATGGTTCTTCAACTGAAAATTAGACACAAAAGAAACCACTATTACTAGTTTGCAGGTTGCCCTAGACCTCAGATTTTCAAACTACAGTGGACTGATACCCTGAGGCCCAGACATACCAATTGGAAAGTGAGGACTAGGCCTTTGATCCTCGTAGAGGAAGGTGAGCTGACACCCCTTAATTGATTTGTTGCTGTTTTCAAGTAGAAATAATCTGAGATATTTGAAGACATTTGGAGGAGGCAACAGTGAGAAGAGCAGAGGCTGCTACTCAAGGCTAATGCCAAAGGAAGACTTGATAAACACAGGACTGGGAAGCACCCCACTTGCTCCAGTGGGCTTTCCCTCTCCACGTAAACCTTTGAAGGGAGCCTAGGGGCCAAACAGGCATTACATTCTTGTCTTGTTTCTAATGCCCCACCTCCTGGCTGAGAAGATATGTATTTTATATTCTTGAAGGCAGGGGGCTTATGGAAGGAAGGCATGCAGTACCCAACATGACAGAGGACCTGGACAGAGGAGAAAGGGAACAGGGATCGGAATACAGAGGAAGTTTGATACCCATTCTTAGAGGAATCTGCTCATGGTGGTCCTCTCTGTAAAATGCCTCCTTGCTCCCCAGCACTGCTGGATGGAGTCCTGGAATCCCAGACCCTTCACAACCCCATTCTCCACTTCCAGTCTGGATGGATCCCTGCCTAAGGAAACAAGAGCTTCTTGTAGCTCCTCTCACAGGACATGATGGCATTAGACCCTCCATCTGGATCTAGGACTTCCCTCGTGAAGTCAGCCAACTTAGTGGTGGAAGGCTATGTTTCTGGGTGCTGCCAACAGGCTGGAGTCTGGTGGCTGCTGCATGGGCTACATGAGGCCTGCACTTCCAGTTCACATAAACAGCCACTCACACAACATCTGCCCTTCCAACCAGCCTGCTCTCCTCTCTTAGGTTATCTGTCCAGACCCTGAAGACCTTTGAGTTTGAGGACACTGACCATCCTATCTCAGGTCAGGCACACAGACCAAACTTAATACTCATACCTATTGAAATGAGAATAAGCCTCTCACCAAGGGGCACACCAAGCCTGTCTGCTCTGGCATCCAGCCTTGGAAACTGTATTTGTCCATTTTCATATGGCAATAAAGACATACCTGGTGGAGTTCCAAGATGGCAGAATAGGAACAGCTCCAGTCTACAGCTCCCAGCATGAGCAACACAGAAGATGGGTGATTTCTGCATTTCCAACTAAGGTACTGGGTTCATCTCACTGGGGCTTGTCAGACGGTGGGTGCAGCCCATGGAGTGTGAGCCAAAGCAGGGCGGGGCATCACCTCACCCGGGAAGCATGAGGGGTCAGGGAATTCCTTTTCCTAGCCAAGGGAAGCCGTGACAGACGGTACCTGGAAAATCGGGACACTCCCACCCTAATACTGTGCTTTTCCAATGGTCTTAGCAAATGGCACGCCAGATTATATCCCACGCCTGGCTCAGAGGGTCCTACACCCATGGAGCCTCGCTCACTGCTAGCACAGCAGTCTGAGATCAAACTGCAAGGTGGCAGCGAGGCTGGGGGAGGGGCATCTGCCATTGCTGATGCTTGAGTAGGTAAACAAAGCGGCCAGGAAGCTCGAACTGGGTGGAGCCCACCCCAGCTTAAGGAGGCCTGCCTGCCTCTGTAGACTCCACCTCTGGGGGCAGGGCATAGCTGAACAAAAGGCAGCAGAAACTTCTGTAGATTTAAACGTCCCTGTCTGACAGCTTTGAAGAGAGTAGTGGTTCTCCCAGCATGGAGTTTGAGATCTGAGAACGGACAGACTGCCTCCTCAAGTGGGTCCCTGACCCCCGAGTAGCCTAACTAGGAGGCATCTCCCGGTAGGGGCCAACTGACACGTCATACGGCTAGGGGCTCCTCTGAGACGAAGCTTCTGGAGGAAGGATCAGGCTATTCTGCTATTCTGCAATATTTGCTGTTCTGCAGCCTCCCCTGGTGATACCCAGGCAAACAGGGTCTGGAGTAGACCTCCCGCAAACTCCAACAGACCTGCAGCTGAGGGTCCTGACTGTTAGAAGGAAAACTAACAAACAGAAAGGACATCCACACCAAAACCCCATCTGTACGTCGCCACCATCAAAGACAAAAGGTAGATAAAACCACAAAGATGGGGAGAAACCAGAGCAGAAAAGCTGAAAATTCTAAAAATGAGAGCGCCTCTTCTCCTACAAAGGAACGCAGCTCCTCGCCAACAATGGAACAAAACTGGACGGAGAATGACTTTGATGAGTTGAGAGAAGAAGGCTTCAGATGATTGGTAATAACAAACTTCTCCGAGCTAAAGGAGGATGTTCGAACCCATTGCAAAGAAGCTAAAAACCTTGAAAAAAGATTAGACGAATGGCTAACTAGAATAAACAGCATAGAGAAGACCTTAAATGACCTGATGGAGCTGAAAACCGTGGCACGAGAACTATGTGACTCATGCACAGGCTTCAGTAGCCAATTCAATCAAGTGGAAGAAAGGTTATCAGTGATTGAAGATCAAATGAATGAAATGAAGCAAGAAGAGAAGTTTAGAGAAAAAAGAGTAAAAAGAAATGAACAAAGCCTCCAAGAAATATGGGACTATGTGAAAAGACCAAATCTATATCTTATTGGTGTACCTGAAAGTGACAGGGAAAATGAAACCAATTTGGAAAATACCCTTCAGGATATTATCCAGAAGAAATTCCCCAACCTAGTAAGGCAGGCCAACATTCAAATTCAGGAAATACAGAGAACGCCGCAAAGATACTCCTTGAGAAGAGCAACCCCAAGACACATAACTGTCAGATTCACCAAAGTTGAAATGAAGGAAAAAATATTAAGGGCAGCCAGAGAGAAAGGTCGGGTTACCCACAAAGGGAAGCCCATCAGACTAACAGCGGATCTCTTGGCAGAAACTCTACAAGCCAGAAGACAGTGGGGGCCAATATTCAACATTCTTAAAGAAAAGATTTTTCAACCCAGAATTTCATATCCAGCCAAACTAAGCTTCATAAGTGAAGGAGAAATAAAATCCTTTACAGATAAGCAAATGCTGAGAGATTTTGTCACCACCAGGCCTGCCTTACAAGAGCTCCTGAAGGAAGCACTAAACATGGAAAGGAACAACTGGTACCAGCCACTGCAAAAACATGCCAAATTATAAAGACCATCGATGCTAGGAAGAAAGTGCATCAACTAATGAGCAAAATAACCAGCTAACATCATAATGACAGGATCAAATTCACATATAACAATATTAGCCTTAAATGTAAATGGGCTAAATGCCCCAGTTAAAAGACACAGACTGGCAAATTGGATAAAGAGTCAAGACCTATCAGTGTGCTGTATTCAGGAGACCCATCTCACATGCAGAGATACACAAAAGTCCAAAATAAAGGGATGGAGGAAGATCTACCAAGCAAATGGAAAACAAAAAAAAAGCAGGAGTTGCAATTTTAGTCTCTGATAAAACAGACTTTAAACCAATAAAGATCAAAAGAGACAAAGAAGGCCATTACATAATGGTAAAGGGATCAATTCAACAAAAAGAGCTAACTATCCTAAATATATGTGCACCCAATACAGGAGCACCCAGATTCGTAAAGCAAGTCCTTAGAGACCTACAAAGAGACTTAGACTCCCACACAATAATAATGGGAGACTTTAACACCCCACTGTCAACATCGAACACTCCTCAGCAAATGTAAAAGAACAGAAATTATAACAAACTGTCCCTCAGACCACAGTGCAATCAAAATAGATCTCAGGATTAAGAAACTCAAAACCACACAACTATATGGAAACTGAACAACCTGCTCCTGAATGACTGCTGGGTACATAACAAAATGAAGGCAGAAATAAAGATGTTCTTTGAAACCAATGAGAACAAAGACACAACATACCAGAGTCTTTAGGACACATTTAAAGCAGTGTGTAGAGGGAAATTTATGGCACTAAATGCCCACAAGAGAAAGCAGGAAAGATCTAAAATTGACACCCTAACATCACAATTAAAAGAACTAGAGAAGCAAGAGCAAACACATTCAAAAGCTAGCATAAGGCAAGAAATAACTAAGATCAGAGCAGAACTGAAGGAGATAGAGACACGAAAAACCCTTCAAAAAATCAATGAATCCAGGAGGTGGTTTTTTGAAAGATCAACAAAATTGATAGACCACTAGCAAGACTAATAAAGAAGAAATAGAGAAGAATCAAAGACACAATAAAAAATGATAAAGGAGATATCACCACTGATCCCAAAGAAATACAAACTACCATCAGAGAATACTATAAACACCTCTATGCAAATAAACTAGAAAATCTAGAAGAAATTGATAAATTCCTGGATGCATACACCTTCCCAAGACTAAACCAGGAAGAAGTTGAATCCCTGAATAGACCAATAATAGGCTCTGAAATTGAGGAAATAATTAATAGCCTACCAACCAAAAAAGTCCAGGACCAGATGGATTCACAGCCGAATTCTACCAGAGGTACAAAGAGGAGCTGGTACCATTCCTTCTGAAACTATTCCAATCAATAGAAAAAGAGGGAATCCTCCCTAACTCATTTTATGAGGCCAGCATCATCCTGATACCAAAGCCTGGTAGAGACACAACAAAAAAAGAGAATTTTAGACCAATATCCCTGATGAACATCAATGCAAAAATCCTCAATAAAATACTGGCAAACCGGATCCAGCAGCACATGAAAAAGCTTATCCACCACAATCAAGTTGGCTTCATCCCTGGGATGCAAGGTTGGTTCAACATATGCAAATCAATAAATGTAATCCATCATATAAACAGAACCAAAGACAAAAACCACATGATTATCTCAATAGATGCAGAAAAGGCCTTGACAAAATTCAACAGCCCTTCATGCTAAAAACTCTCAATAAACTAGGTATTGATGGGACGTATCTCAAAATAATAAGAGCTATTTATGACAAACCCACAGCCAATGTCATACCGAATGAGCAAAAACTGGAAGCATTCCCTTTAAAAACTGGCACAAGACAGGGATGCCCCCTCTCACCACTCCTATTCAACATAGTGTTAGAAGTTCTGGCCAGGGCAATCAGGCAGGAGAAAGAAATAAAGGGTATTCAATTAGGAAAAGAGGAAGTCAAATTGTCCCTGTTTGCAGATGACATGATCATATATTTTAAAAACCCCATAGTCTCAGCCCAAAATCTCCTTAAGCTGATAAGCGACTTCAGCAAAGTTGCAGGATAAAAATCAATGTGCAAAAATCACAAGCATTCTTATACACCAATAACAGACAAACAGAGAGCCAAATCATCAGTGAACTCCCATTCACAATTGCTTCAAAGATAATAAAATACCTAGGAATCCAGCTTACAAGGGATGGGAAGGACCTCTTCAAGGAGAACCACAAACCACTGCTCAACGAAATAAAAGAGGACACAAACAAATGGAAGAACATTCCATGCTCATGGATAGGAAGAATCAATATCATGAAAATGTCCATACTGCCCAAGGTAGTTTATAGCTTGAATGCCATCCCCATCAAGCTACCAATGACTTTCTTCACAGAATTGGAAAAAACTACTTTAAAGTTCATATGGAAACAAAAAAGAGCCCGCATTACCAAGACAATCCTAAGCAAAAAGAACAAAGCTGGAGGCATCACGCTATCTGACTTCAAACTATACTACAAGGCTACAGTAACCAAACAGCATGGTACTGGTACCAAAACAGAGATATAGACAAATGGAACAGAACAGAGCCCTCAGAAATAATACCACACATGTACAACCATCTGATCTTTGACAAACCTGACAAAAACAAGAAATGGGGAAAGCATTCCCTATTTAATAAATGGTGCTGGAAAAACTGGCTAGCCATATCTAGAAAGCTGAAACTGGATCCCTTCCTTACACCTTATACAAAAATTAATTCAAGATGGATTAAAGACTTAAATGTTAGACCTAAAACCATAAAAACCCTAGAAGAAAACCTAGGCAATACCATTCAGGACATACACATGGGCAAGGACTTCATGACTAAAACACCAAAAGCAATGGCAACAAAAGACAAAATTGACCAATGGGATCTAATTAAACTAAAGAGCTTCTGCACAGCAAAAGAAACTACCATCAGAGTGAACAGGCAACCTACAGAATGGGAGAAAATTTTTACAATCTACCCATCTGACAAAGGGCTAATATCCAGAATCTACAAAGAACTTAAACAAATTTACAAGAAAAAAATCAAGCAACCCTACCAAAAAGTGCACAAAGGATATGAACAGATACTTCTCAAAAGAAGTACATTTGTGCAGCCAACAGACACATGAAAAAATGTTCATCGTTACTGGCCATCAGAGAAATGCAAATCAAAACCACAATGAGATACCATCTCACACCAGGTAGAATGGTGATCATTAAAATGTCAGGAAACAACAGGTGCTGAAGAGGATATGGAGAAATAGGAACACTTTTACACTGGTGGTGTAAAAGTGTTGGTGGGACTGTAAACTAGTTCGATCATTGTGGAAGACAGTATGGCGATTCCTCAAGGATCTAGAACTAGAAATACCATTTGACCCAGCCATCCCATTACTGGGTATATACCCAAAGGATTATAAATCATGCTGCTATAAAGACACATGCACACGTACGTTTATTGCGGCACTGTTCACAATAGCAAAGACTTGGAACCAACCCAAATTTCCATCAATGATAGACTGGATTAAGAAAATGTGGCACATATACACTATGGAATACTATGCAGCCATAAAAAAAGGATGAGTTCATATCCTTTGCAGGGACATGGATGAAGCTGGAACCATTGTTCTGAGCAAACTATTGCAAAGACAGAAAACCAAACGCCGCATGTTCTCACTCATAGTTGGGAACTGAACAATAAGAACACTGGGACACAGGGTGGGGAATATCACACACCGGGGCCTGTCATGGGGTTGGGGGAGGGGGGAGGGATAGCATTAGGAGATATACCTAATGTAAATGATGAGTTAATGGGTACAGCACACCAACATGGCACATGTATACACATGTAACAAATCTTCATGTTGTGCACATGTACCCTAGAACTTAAAGTATAGTAATAATAATAAAAAAGACATACCTAAGACTGGGTAATTTATGAAGGAAAGAGGTTTATTTGACTCACAGTTTGTCATGGCTGGGGAGGCCTCAGGAAACTTCCAATCATGGCAGAAGGGGAAGCAGACACCTTCTTCACAAGGTGGTGGGAAAGAGGGAAGGAGGGAGAGGGAGAGAGGGAGAGAGGCAGAAAGAGGGAAGGAGGGAGAGGGAGAGAGGGAGAGAAGTAGAAAGAGGGAGGAGAGGGAGGGAAGGAGAGAGGGAGAGAGGGAGAGAGAGGGAGAGAGGGAGAGAGCAAAGGAGAGAAGGAGAGAGGGAGAGAGAGGGAGGGAGGGAAGGAGAGAAGTAGACAGGGAGAGAGAGGGAGGGAGAGAGGGAGGGAGAGAGGGAGAGAAAGTGTGAAGGGGAAAAGCCACTTATAAAGTCATTAGATCTTGTGAGAACTCACTCTCATGAGAACAGCATGGGGGGAACCGCCCCCATGATCTAATCACCTCCCACCAGGTCCCTCCCTCAATACATGAGATTTGGGTGGGGACACACAGCCAAACCATTTCAGAAATCAAAAGGCCAGAGTTCCCACTAGACAACAGTGATGGTCTTCTGGAAACTCCAGGTCTGGAGCAGGACTGGGCCACCTGTTCCCAACCTCCTTTTGCCTTTCCCCTCCTCCCCTTTCCTTCCCTCTCATCCCCTTTCCCCTTCCTCCTCCTTCTTTCCTTCCCCCAGCAAAAACCACAATTAATCCCCAAACTGACCTTCCATCATGAAGCTGGGGTCAGGGTGCACTTCCATCAGTGCCTGCTTTTCATCATGGTCCTCTGGGATGGGAGCTGAGAGCCTGTTGCTTAAGAACTATCATAGGCCAACTGAAGTTTGGCTCCTTTTAAAGCACTCTTTTGCCAGGTTGCCTTTTTTTTTTTTTTTTTTTTTGTAACCTCTGGGCTCTTCCCTGACTCCTCTCTTTGCTTCTGCAATTCCTACATTAAATTGAAATCTGGAGCTGTATTATGGATTGGCTCTGAAGACCACCCCCCTCACTCCTGGAAAGCCACAGCCCCGTGGCTGTGTCTGAGAGCAGGTTCAGCCCCTTCTTGTTCTGGGAGAACAGCTGAGCCCCACATCTTTAGGATAGTGGTCCTCCAACTTGAGTGGGCATTGGAACCACCTGGAGGTTTGTTAAAACACAGACTCCTGGGCCCCACTCCCAGAGTCTGATTCAGTAGGGATCCAGTGAGGTCTGATAATTGGCATTTCTAACAAGCTGCGATGCTGGCTCAGGGAACACACTTTGAGAACCACCAATCTCTGTCTCCCAGAGGAACTTGAGGCTGAGTTTTCTCTATGCACCTCCCCAACCTTCTGAAGTAGAAGGCTTCCCTGCAAGAAGCTTAGGTTCATCTACGAGGAAGAATCGAGGCTGTCCTGCCTCCTGTCCTTTTTCTCTTCCTCCCTCTCTCTCCTTTTCCTCCCTTGCCTTTTTCCTTCTCTCCCTGCTATGATTCTGCGTCTGTCTCTGGGCCTCTCCACGTGCACATACATCCCCAGTGATGAGCTGGCTCTGATTTGTGCAGCAAGCTCACAGCCATCTGGAGACGCTGGGCCACCCTGACTGACATATGCTAACATACAGGCGGCAGAAAGACTCTGGGCAAAGAGACCAATTTGTTAATTTAATTGAGTTGCAAACAAGCAGGAAGCCAACAGGGTTTGTAGGAAACCTATTAGGTGTTCTCAGAACCAGCAACCGGGTTAGGTCCTGAGCTGAGGCTGGCCTCTGTGGGCCAATTGCAGGAGGAGGGAGGGGCCTGTCTCACTTCAGGGCTGCCCTGCTGTGCAGAGTGGGGCAGAGATGCTCTGTGGGGGCCCGCCTGGTGTAGTGGGTGTCATTAGTGAACCCCTCGATTCCACCACCTAGAGCCCCTTTACTAGGCTGGCATTCCATCCTCCTTCTCAGAGACTTTGGAGTGAATGAGCCCCACCTTGCTTTGCTCCTCCCCTGCTTGGGAAGCAGCCTGAAGGCAAGGGCTGGCTGACTTGGAATATAAAAGCTGGGCCCCTTGCAAAGTGCTTTCCCAGAACTGAGAGGTTTTCTGGGATAAAGGACAGTTCCAGGTAAACCCGAATGGCTGGTCACCCTACCACTACCTCATGTGGCCATGCAATTTGTTTTCCAAAGCCTCCAATGAGATCAGGCTAAGACTAGACTTCAGTGGAGACTACATCCTGGCTGAGTCCCTTCCTAGCCTGCCCTGCTTCCCTTGCTCCTGAGCACACATGCCTATCAATCACTTGTGCTGAATCCCTGCTTCAGGCTCTGCTTCTAGGGAGACCAGCCTAAGGATGCATCACCTAAGAGTGATCACCCCACCCTCCCTGCTGATGAAAACAAACCACGAATGGGGAGGGAGTTCTTCAGCACTTCTAATGGTTCTGCAGATAAGGAACAGTCAAGGATATTAATAAAAGATATTTGTTGATTTTCAGGGGGGCCACCTAGCTTCCCTGTGATGCCCACTAACTCCAGTTAGTCATCAAAGAAAGTGTGTCTTCGTTGCATAGGAAGCTGGGAATACTTCATCTGTCCCTACCTTTACACTGGGTACTTACTATGTAGTCAACGCTGCTCTAAGTTCTGTGAGGGAAGCAAAAATGAGTCTGACACAGTCCCCGGCCTCCTATGCAGGTGTGTTGGTAAAATAGTTTCACACAATGTGTTGTAAGGTCACATGGGTGAGTGCCAGGACTCGCTGAGGCAGTGAGGGAGTTCAGAGAAGGCATTGCTCAGGGTGGGTTGTGGGTGCAGGCAGGCTTCTCAGCGGAGGGGCTGCAGCTGGGTTCTGAACGGGCCCAGAGTCACCAAGGTAAAAAGGAAATAGCAGAGATGTCCAGGATGCTGCCGTCTAGGTAGAGAGGCTCGGGTGTGTTTTGGAGTCAGGGAGGGGGTGCTTTTCTGGAGGGATGCTTGCACAAAAAAGGAGGGGATGGGGTCTGCAGGAGGAGATGGTGCTGTGTTCTAAGGAGAGAAGAATGAGAATGGCTCCCTGCAAGCTGGTCCTTTTGGGGAAAAAAACCAGGGCTGTGTCACCATAGCAAGTTCTTAACCTCTCTAGGCCTCCCTCTCCTTGACTGTGAAATGCAGATAAAAATATAGAACTGGGCCAGGTGTGGTGGCTCGCGCCTGTAATCTCAGCACTTTGGGAGGTCAAGGCAGGTGGATCGCCTGAGCCCAAGAGTTCGAGACCAGCCTGGGCAATGAAGTGAAACCCTGTCTCTACAAAAGTGAAACCCCATCTCTACAAAAAATCCAAAAAAAATTAGCCTCATGTAGTGTTGTATGCCTACTAGGAAGGCTGAGGTGGGAGGATCTTTTGAGCCCAGGAGGTGAGGCTGCAGTGAGCCGCTATCATGCCACTACACTTCAGCCTGTTTCAAAAAACAAAAACAGAAAAGGAACTGGGTAGGGATGGTAGTTATGAAAATTAAATGAGGTGGCTCACATATGCTCTGGGCACTGACCAATTGCTCACACAGTGCTGGTTCCCTTTTCCCTGGTGCGATGTAGAAACAATGCCCCAGTCCCCACCCAGTAAACACTGTTCAAATCCTGAAACCTCAAGTCCAAACTTATAAATAGTAATGCCAGACTGGCCGGGTGCGGTGGCTCACGCCTATAATCCCAGCACTTTGGGAGGCCGAGATGGGCAGATCACTTGCGGCCGGGAGTTCAAGGCCAGCCTGGGCAACATGGTGAAACCCCGTCTCTACTAAAATTAAAAAATTAGCTGGGCGTGGTGGTGGGCACCTGTAATCCCAGCTACTCAGGAGGCTGAGGCAGGAGAATCACTTGAACCTGGGAGGCGGAGGTTGGAGTGAACCAAGATCGCCACTGCACTCCAGCCTGGGTGACAGAAGGAGACCCTGTCTCCAAAACAACAACAACAACAACAACAACAAAAACCAGACTAACCCACAAAAACTTGCTTAGCTCATAATGCATCAGAGTGTGTGTGTGTGTATATATATATTATATATATTCATATATGAGTAAAGATATAGTACAAAATAATAGTGATAATTAAACAAAATTTATTCATGAATAAAAAAGGATTTTTATGTATTTTTATAATAGCATAGCCTTAGAAGGAAAGGAGTGATGAGGAAGAGCCATGCTAGCCTTGACCTCAACCCTGAGAAGACGTCAAATGCTTCCTGCTGATCTGGGACAAATGTTGCTGGCTGTTATGAAGCAGATAGGGGAACTGATCAAAAATGTGCATCCCAACCTTGAACTGTATCTGCCACGTCTTTCTGTCCCCTATGGAGGGGCTGGCAGGGTTTGCTCTAAAGAGCCACCACTGCTTAGATGGCCATGAATGATCAGGTCTTCTCCCAGTTCCTTATACCTTCTCCTGCACCCAGAGAGTCCCATAATGAGTTCCCTATGAATGCTCAGCCATGCTGGGCCTGTGTATTAAAATGATGGTTTAATGTTACATGATCTATAGCACAGCTGCATTGGCTGCTAAATTGTGTCTTTACTAGACTTCATTACAGTTTTGTGTTTGTTCATCTGTGACTTCTTTCATAACAAGCTGTCCTAATATTTTACATTTCAATATGCATTTTTTGGTGAGTTTTAAAGCTGGTTCATGGCAACAGAAGTATGTCACATCCAACGGATCCATTGCTGAGAGATCAGGGTTTGTTCTCTTTTTGTTGGTTTTATACCAATATTTTCAGATGCACTTATAAACTTTTAACATCCTTACAATTATACCATGGCTCAGTTACACACTCAATTTTCTGCACTTACGTCATCTTTTTCATGCTGAAAGTTTGTTAATGGTAGAATGGATAAATAAAATGTAGTAAAATTCATAAAATAGTATACAAGAATAAAACTGGGCTGGGCATGGTGGCTCATGCCTATGATCCCTTTGAAGTGAGACTCTGAGTCTTAAAAAAAAAAAAGGAATAAAACTGAACACTGAACAAACTGCAGCCACACCCAGCAACATAGATGAATCTCACGAATGCAATGTTGAAAGAAAGGAAGTCAGATACAGAAGGATGTGTACGGTAATGATTCAGTGATGCATTTTTGGGTGAGAAAGCCGTAAAGAACATGAGAAGATATTATTATAAAAGTCACAGGAACAGAACTGAGGACTTCTGGGGCACTGGCTAGGTTCCATTTCTTGACCTCGAGGTGGTTACACATCTGTTTGCTTTAGAATATTTTGTTAAGCTATACATTTGTGTGCTTTTGACAATTAAAAGATTGAAAAATAACTACTACATATACTGAATTGAGTAGGAATTTTGGCCATACAAAATTCTATTTCATTTGCCAATTATAAGCTTCCTGATTTATCATTTTATCATTTATTTCCGAGTTTGCCAGTTATGCTCAGCTAAAATCCACCTAATGCCAGATAAATCTGAGAGTGAGGACTTCAAAATCTGAAAACTGCAGGCCTGCTAAGTATTTGGTATACTATAGGCATTGAGCTAGGTAAATTATATTAGTCATCATATTGGAGAAACAGAATCATTCTATAGTCATCCATCTGGAGAAACAACCAATCAGATGTCTATACAGATAGGAAGAGATGTCCTTTAAGAAATAGATTCACATCATTATGGAGGCTGGCAAGTCCAAAATTAGCAGGGTGGGCAGGCAAGTTAGAACGCAGAAAAGCCAATATTCCAGATGGCTGCAGAATTAGGAAGAGCTGATGTTGAAGGTGAAGTTCAAAGGCAGCCTATTGAAGAATGGTCTCTTGCTAGGTGGGCAAGGCTGGTCATTTTGTTCAATTCAGGCACTTCAACTGATTGGACGAGGCCCACTCACATAAAAGAGGGCAAATATACATTATTCAAAGTCCCTTGATTGAAATGTTAGTCTCTTTCAAAAACAACCTCACAGAAACACCCAGAATAATTTTTGACAAATATCTGGGCAACCCCTGGCTGAGCCAACTTGATGCATAAAATTAACCATCACAGTAGGTGTCACATGACATGTACCTGGTTTACAGCCTCCTGATTTGATTATTCTGTCCCCCATTTTGCAGAAAGCATTTAAATACCTTGTCTGTGGTTGCACAGCTGGGAAGCAGCAGAGACAGGAGTTAAATCGAAGTCTATGTGACAACAAATACCAGTGTTGAACAAGCTTTTTTCCTTTTTTGGCATTAAGGCCAACTCCGTTTTAAAAAATGGGCTACATATTTTCATTTCTTTTCATTTCACTTCATTTCATTTTGTTGTTGTTGTTGTTGTTGTTGTCGTTGTTTTGAGATAGAGTCTTGCTCTGTCACCGAGGCTGGAGTGCAGTGGTGTGATCTCGGCTCACTGCAGCCTCTGCCTCCTGGGTTCAAGTGATTTCCTGCCAATTTTTGTATTTTTAGTAGAGACAGGGTTTTGCCATGTTGGTCAGGCTGATCTTGAACTCCTGATCTCAGAGGATCTGCTTGCCTCAGCCTCCCAAAGCGCTGGGATTACAGGCATAAGCCACCGCGCCTGACCGTTATTTTGTATTTTTTTTTTTTTTTAGTAGAGAGGGGGTTTCACCACGTAGGCCAGGATGGTCTCGATCTCCTGACCTCATGATCCACCCGTCTCGGCCTCCCAAAGTGCTGGGATTACAGGTTTGAGCCACCGCGCCCGGCCTACATTTCATTTCAATCCAAAATGAAAATAACTTGATTGAATCTCGTGGGGAAAATGTATTTAAAATATAATTACCCAACTTACTGGTGGGAAATTGACAATTGCCTTTTCTCTTTAGTGACCAAAATGCTGTATCTGGACATTATTGAAAGAAAGCAGCTTTCTAATATTTCACCCTGTCGGAAAACCAAAATGGGCTGTGTGTTGCACGTTCCTGCACTCTGGTGCATGCCAGAAAGCTGAGCGAGGACAAGCAGGCTTAACTTTCCATGGAAGCGGGTGCAGCTGTACAGATAAGCAGAAGGAAACTGCAGGGCGCTGTCCAGGGCTTGAGTGTCTGATGGCTCTGGCTTTTTATCTTGTCTAATCTCACTTCAAACCTACCTTTCCCTAGAGGTAGCGTATTATTAGCACAGCACTTAACATTGTCAACCTTGACCTGATGGTCTTTGGAGGCTACAAATGGAGTGGACTGAGACAGACAGCAAGAAGGGGAAGGAGGGGAGGAGAAGGTATGGAGAGAGGGAGGGTAAAGAAGGAGGAATGGAGAAAACTCAAGCACAAGAGAGATGTCTTTTGAGGAAAAAAACAAAAAACAGCACCGAAAGCCAGGAGAAAGAAGCTGCTTAAGGATGTCTGATTTGTAAGAGAAAAGAGCTGTGATGGGCTTCACGGGCCCACAGAGTGGTGAAAACCTGGTACAGGAGTATGCACAGCCCTGCAGAAGGAAGAAAGTGGTACCCACAGAGATGGGGGCTGAGCCATTTGGAGAGTATATGGGAGTCAGAGAGCTGTGGCTGGTGGAGGTGGCGGGGATGGTCCTGGAAATATCGTCAAGGCCATGAGCCACCAGCCTGATGTGTGGGTGGCTCTTTCTCTTTTTGATTTTTGAGTTTTTTGAGACAGGATCTCACTTTTTCACCCAGGCTGGAGTGTAGTGGTGTGATCAAGCTCACTGAAGCCTCAACCTCCCTGGGCTCAAGTGACCCTCCCATCTCAGTCTCCTGAGTAACTGGGATTACAGGCATGGCTAATTGTTATATTTTTATAGAGATAGGATCTCACTATGTTACCCAGGCTGGTCTCAAATGCCTGGTCTCAAGCGATCTGCCTGCCTTGGCTTTTCAAAGTGCTAGGATTCCAGGCATGAGTCACCATGCCTGCTCTCTTTCTCTTCTTTACAAGTCGAATGCCAGAGGAAAGAGCATGGGCTTTGAAATATATATAGAAAGAGATGTATTATAAGAAATTGATTCACATGATTATGGAGGCTGGCAAGTCCAAAATCTGCAAGGTGGGCTGGCAAGCTAGAACCCATAAGAGCCAGTATTCCAATGGAAATATCAAAATTCAACTTAAAATAATGTCACTACAATGCCATATCCATATGAAGGCCAATTTGTATTTATGTGACATATTTACGTGATACTGTATTAAGTGTTGCTGGTAAAAAGAGGATATTATTTGCCTTTTCTCATAGGATTGCAGGAGAATTCAATATGATAATAAATATGAAATTCCAGGCATAGAGCTGGCTCCTTTCTTCCTGCTGTCATCTTGAGTAATTGTAGCTTTGCCACTTTTCAGCACAGTCACTGTTTCACGTTGTCGTTTTCTCTCTCCAGTGAGATGGAAGTACCTTAAGCGGTTTTCTCTCTCCAATGAATGGGTCACAATAGGGGAGAGAAGAAAGAGAGGAGGCTGAGATCAGACTGGGTAAAATCACAGTGCTACCATGACTGTTACCTTAGGAATGTCATTTACCTGCCAGAGCTCTGTTTCTTCTCACCTGTACAATGGGTTTATAACACCTACCTTGTAGGGATGTTGCAAACATCAGGAAAAATGAGTGTTCAATGCCTGTCTTAGTAGGCCCTAAACTATGATTGATCCTAGAGTAGCTAGCCCAGAGCTAAGCCCAGAGTAAGTGCTTAATAAGTATTTGTGAATGGGACTCTCTGAAGCCCAGTCCCAAGGTGAGCTGGATTTCCAGGAGTTGGCAATGAAAATCCTTGGATTGTGTAATCTGAGAGCTGAATGTGTGAGTGAAGCGGTTCTAACAGCACAGCACCAGCAGCAGAGGGTGGTGGCGGGGCGGCAAGGATCCCAGGCACCCAGCCTTCAAACCACTTCCTCTGCCTCAGGGAGAGGCGTGCGTGCATCCCTGAGGTCAGTGGCCACAAGGGACTCAGCCCTAGGGGACAGCAGGTGTCAAATCAGCCTCCACAGACCCTCCACTGCATGAATCCACTTGTCAGGGCAAATACTCACTTCCTTCATCCCCTCTTCCCCTGACTTTGAAACACTGAGCTCTGGTGGAAAATTAAAACCCACTTTGTCACATCCCCCAGGGAGAAAAGGGAGCTTGGAGCAGACGTTTAACACCAGAATTAGCACTCACAGGGCACTGGTAACACCAGCTCCCAGCTGAAGACCTCTGATCCCAGACATGGAAGCCATTTACTTCCTAGTGGAGGCCAGACCAGGATAGTTCCACCTTTCAAGGAGAAAGGTCACAAGCCCTTGGAGGGCTTTAGAGTGGTCTTTTCTGCCCTGCCCATGGCATCTGCTGTGAGGAAATCTGGCCGTAGCTATTCAGGTTAGCCCTGATTGCAGACAGAACTCTTTCCTCCTGAACGAAGGAGTCTTACCAGGGACACTCTTGGCTGCTTTCAACTGCACATCACCTCAAGTCCTGCTGCTCTGCTGATCCAGACTCTGACCCCAATGCACCATCTTGACAGTATGGGCAAGTCCTCAGGCCAATCCAGATGCTTTTCATCCCTTCAAAGGTGTTCAAGTCCTCCCACTCCATGCAGACTTCCCTGACCATTCCAGCCCGGCTCATCAGCCTCTCCCCTGACCTCCAGCTGCCCTTGGAGGCCTGAGTTTAGGCTGTGCTTATACACACATGTGCTGTTGGACTGTCTTCCACACAAGGAGCTCGTCTCCTGAGTTAGTAGATCCCCACAGGTCCTTTCCTCTTTTCCCATTTCTGTCCGACACATGGCCACTTGCCCAGCCCCAGCTTCCATCCTCTGTGCCCTGGGCCCGTGCAAGAGCCTTCTAAATGGTTTGTTGTGCCCGCTCTTGCCATGGCACCATCCATTCACCAGCCAGAGGGCTATCTTTAAAAAGCAACATTGTGACCTCAAGTCTCCCTCCCTATCCCCCACCTGAAAAGCCTTCAATGGCTTTGTATTGCCTTGAGCATGGCTCACAAGCCCTCTGCGATCTCATGATTACCAAGCAAACAATGACAGTAGTTACTCGTTACTGTCAGCCCTCCCAGTGAGATTAGAAGGCCTGTGAGGGCAGGAAACTTGGTTACCACTCCATGTACCGGGCCTAGCACGTTGCTGGTACCTCACTATATTTTTGTTAGATGGCGGGATGAGTGAGGGAATAACTGAATCAATGAATGCCCTGTGAGGCCTTGAGATTGCTGGCAAGCAGTGGTTGCATTTAGTCCCTATCCTAGGTCACATTTTCTGGTAGCAGAACGCCTGGCAGGAGGGGTTGTGAGCACATGACTTCTTAGAGAAAGGCATTCAGTGGACACCAGTCAGCGAGCTGGGGAAAGCCAAGTGTGGTCGAATAAAAAATATATTTGCTCTTTGCCCCATTTCTGGCATAGATATTCCTAAAACTTGTGGAACCCCCTGAAAGACAGGAGCGTCTTTTATCATTTATAGTGAGCCCCTTTTGAACATATCTGAGTCTATGCTAATGAGATGGCTCTTGGGAGCGCCCCTAGATAGCTTCAGGATAGGGACTGGTCACCAGAGGAACCAACCAAGGGTCTGTGCTAAAGTGTGGAGATTATTTCGTTTTTCCTACATTATGGCAACTTATCTCAAAATAATGTCTCTCTCCCTTACTTCTGTGCTAATTGTCTTTTAAGCCAGGGAAAGTAGGATCAATGGGCCCCAAGTTCACAAGTCCTGCCCTTGTCCATGTGGCATGAATGTGAACAGCTCTCCCCATCTGAGACCTGCTGCCACTGTGTGGGATGGTGCTCCTTTGCAAGCTCTGGCCTCTCCTCTGCACACAGAAGGTTGCAAGTCGAGATCTCATTGAGAACCAGCTTGCAAAGGGTAATGGCATGATCCTGGGTTGGGAAGGGTGTGGGGTGCAGTTGTAGGGGAGGCTGCCCAGGACATTAATGTCTAGCTTCAGCTGAGCCAGCCATTCCCAGTCACAGGGCTCCATTCCAGTTGCTGACTGCTCTCAGTTTTCTGCTTGTGACACATCATTAAAGTCAGGCTCTGTCCCTGTTCCCTGCCACCTCGTTTTAATATTAATTGCAGCCAAAGCAAATTAGAAAAAATCTGCTGTTCCTGAAACATGCTGTGCATGACGGAGCCAAATGTAAGTGATTTTATTTTTACGCAAGTTATTTATGTGATTGCTCTCTTCCATTGGTGCTGATATGAGGATGACTGCTTTTGAAAGTGGAGGCTTTGGGTTCCTCACTGTCAAACAAACAGCCAGGAAGTGACTGCTGGGAGACTAATAGATCCTAAGACTATCCAGCCGTACTTCAGCTTTGGAGGGAAGAAAGAGGAAGAAAATGCCTATGTCCTGATTGGCAAGGGGCGGGGTTTGCTTTGTGGCTGCCCTCCCCTCCAGAACATTGGTCAAATGTATGTCCCAAAGTCCCATCCAGCCTGTGGCATGTCAGATCAAGGCCAGAATTGTCTGTCTCTGTGTTGCAGCTCGGCCGCTGCCCGAAGGCAAGTGACTGGTGTCAAAACAGACCCTTTGTCCTCACCACTTCCTTGGAATATGCAGAAAGCATGTGTCTGGGGAACTTAAGCTGCCAAACTTTGCTTTGGGGAGACTTAAGTGAAAATATATGCCACTTCTTGGTGGCAGGACTTGGTGGGTTGAGCACGTGCAAGAGGCAGACAAAGCATTTTTTTAGAAAAACAGTAAAGCAGGGTAAAAAAGCAAAAGGGGAAGAGAATTACTAAACTTTGGATATTTGATCCTTCCTTCAATGTGGAAAAATATGAACGCTGGTAGGTTTCCTTTTGTATCATTTGAATTTCGATGTATGTTGGGAAGCAGCTTGCAGCATCTGTTCAGGATGCGGGATTTTTATGATCTCAGACACACTTGCCCCCATGGAAAGGTGGAGAATGGGAGAGGGTGGGGTATTAGTAATTTGTGTAAGAATTTTACATTCTTAGAGGTTGATTTAGGAGTTCTTTGTTTGGCAAAGCCAGATCTAGAGAAAAATAGCCCAGAACATGGCCCACCTCCCTGTGGGTATAAATAGTCCTTCCTGGAGCCTAGGAATGGCCTGTGCAGTGCACACTTGAGTGAGCAACAGCATCAACTGTGGGACTTGTTAAAACAGATTGCTGGGACCCACCGGAGAGTGTGTGATTCAGCAGGTCCAGCGTCGGGCCTGAGAATGGACATATCTAATAAGTTCCCAGAGGTGCTGATGCTGCAGGGACAGGAAACGCACTTTCAGAACCACTGGCCTAGAACATGGGATCACCCAAGCTGAGGGGGCTGACGTGCATTTCTGGAGCTGAGCAGACAGTGTGGAACCTTTGTGGCACTAGATTAGTGGCTTAGTGTTTGCCACAGCAGGAAGCTGTGGAGGTGTCAGTGGTTTCAAGCAGTCAAGTGGCTATCCCAGGAGGGAAAAAAGAAGCCCTGAGTGTAGCTCTTTCCAATTTCTGTGGTGTAAATACTCCTATCATGGCCAGTTTCAAGCTACTAATACGATGCTACTGAACACTGCAGGAAAAATGTGCCTAATTCAGTCTTTCAGCACATCAGGGAGGAGAGGATTACTGAAGGGGAACAGGCCTATAGCTTGGTGCGTCTGCTGGAATGACTGAAAGGGCTGTTCACCACTATGGGAAAGTCCTGAGGCCTCTCACTGGAAGAATGAAGAACAGAAAGTATGGGAGTGGAGTGGCCGGAAGAAAACAACTGGTTTGTTTCTCTAAGAGAGAGGAGACTTGCATCTGGCCTGCCCACCCTTCTCTTGCCTGCTGACCTGGGACACAAAAGATTGTTACATGTGTTTTTTTTGTTTTTTTGTTTTTTTTTTTTAAGTTAGTCCAGGCGGGGTGGCTCATGCCTGTAATCCCAGCACTTTGGGAGGCTGAGGTGGGTGGATAATGAGATCAGGAGTTAGAGACCAGCCTGGCCAATATGGTGAAACTCTGTCTCTACTAAAGATACAAAAGATTACCCGGGTGTGGTGGTGGGCACCTGTAATCCCAGCGACTTGGGGGGCTAAGGCAGGAGAATCGCTTGAACCCAGGAGGCGGAGGTTGCAGTGAACAGAGGTCACACTATTGCACTCCAGACTGGGTGACACAACAAGACTCCATGTCAAAAAAAGATACAGTAAATATTGTTATGTTTAATAAAGCTAAGTTTCAGAGGTACAAAAAAAGAAAATAAACATCATATATTGTTCCACTGTGCAGAAATAAACACTATTAATATGTTGGTTTCTATTCTATTTTGTTTAACATGTATACACATACATAATTATTCACACAAGTTTTATGGAGTTGTTACATATACTGTTTTGTAACCTGATTCTTGCATGTAATAGAGAATCAGGAACACTTTCTCATGTAATTAAATGTTCTACAACACAATTTCTAATAAGTGAAGAGTATTCCCGTATGTAGATATATCACCATTTATTTATTGAATCTCCTCTTCCTGGAAATTTGCTTTGTGTCCCACATTGTTTAATTACAAACATGCTCTGCTGAACAGCCTCATATCTAAATATGGCCTCATATCTAAATACAATTATTTCTTGGAATTCAGTTGTCTAATAGGAAACACTGGCTCAAGCACAAGTGTGCATGTTTTTAAACTTTTGATTCATAGTGTCAAGTTGCCTTCCAGAAAGGCCATCGCTGTTCACACTCCCACCGGCAGCATTTGCAAGGTCCCTTTTAATCACCCTCTTACCCACAGTGAGTTTTACAAGTTTTTAAAACTCAAATGTATTAGTGAGGCGGTTTGTTTTTTGCTTTTGTTTCTTATGTTACAATGAAACAGTCATGTCACAAGAAACTGACTGACATTCAAGTATAAGACAGGCGATCAATGAGGTACCACCCCGCTGAACTTCAAAGTTCCACTAAAATACTTTAATATTTGGGTTCCTGGGAGATGATAAAAATTGCAGCTGTTGCAGTTAACTATGCTTTCTACAACGTAAGTGTCTTGATGGAAGCAGAGAGGGTGGGAGGAGCTGGGGCATCCAACAGTGCTCAGGGAACAGAAGACCAAAGAGCCACCAGGCAGAACCATCTCTCACAATAGAAGACTGACATTTTGTGATCACAGCTCCTGAAAGGAACAAAGAATGGACAATAGCAGGAACTGGAGGAGAAAAAGAACAAGCTATTAACAAGCAAATTAAGACCAGACAAGGGAGATGAATCAGAAGTGATCCAATAACCAGCCCTGGATTAAGTGCATCTGGCTCTCCTGGGGATTTCACAGTCATTTGCTTCAAACTGCTAATCTTTTCTGAGAGGTTCCCTTCAAGCCGTCTGGAAGGAATGAATAAATGGATGGCTTAGCCAAATAGTTACTCCTGCAATGTTTTATACATGGGTTAGCATACACATTGTCATGCCTCATTGATTCAGGATTTAAAGTGTGGCTGTTTTACAGAATTACAGAATTTTAGAGCTAGAAGTGACCTAAACGGCTTTTAGTCCACCTGTCATTTTGCAGACAAGGAAACTGAAGCTCAGATAGGTCATATGATTTTTTTCCTATTTCATGCATCAAAATATTGGCAGAGCTAGGACTAGAACCCAGGTCTACAGCTTTTAGTTCAACACCATTTTACTAACTAGTTGCCATTGGTTACTCTAGTATTTTTCTAAGTTTACTTAGCTGCGAGCAACAGAAATATTTAACATGAGTAACAAGACCAAAAAAGTAGAATCAGTAATTTCACTACTTCTCTTTCCTAGGTGGGATATTACAGAGGCAGGCGCATATGCATAGGAGGGTGAGAAAAATCACTCAGGTGGGCGTGACATGGGTAAATGATAAAGTCTCATTGCCTCATCTGTAGCATGGGGTTGATAATAAGATCTACCACACAGGTCAGGGTGAGGTAGCAGAGAGCTTGGCACATGGCATTCAATATATAATAACTAGTTTCTTCTTTTTTTCCTCCTCCTCTTTCTTTCTTCTTCTATTATTATGATTATATGAGAGAATGCCAGTTAATTCTTGGTTTAAGCTGAGGCAGAAAGTCACCTTTCAGGGGCTATTGCTTGCATGTAAATATCTAAAGTCACAAAGGCACCAATTGCCCTGGGTGAGAGCATGTAAGATCTTTTGTGGCTGGATCTGTCTGCCTCCTGATACCTCCTAGCATGCTAGTTGGTGGCTAGGGAGGGAGGCAGGTCTGTACAGAAGTCAAGGGAACTGAGCTGGAGGAAAGGGAGAGATTGGTGACTCACCCCATCATTTGGGCCTAGAGACTGTAGGGAAGGCTGTCACTGGAAACCCCTCCTGACCCTGCTTTCCTTGGCATAGAAGGTTGTGTTGCAAAAACAACAGCTGAGCTTAGGAGAGTGTGAGCAGAAAAAGGATCACTCTTGGAGCAGAGCTCAGGATGTAGGGTCCGTGGTCTCTGACAGTGCTGATTACTGTTAGCCATACTTGTAAGCCTGAATATGTTAACAACCCGGCAGTGCAGGAATAGTGACCAGCAGCGCCCCCATGTGGCTGCAATGGAAGCGGCACAAATACTAAGTTGAGTACACTTGGAAGCTCACTCTGGCTGGTATTTGCAACCTGAACTGACTTTGAAATAAATAAATCCCGGGCAGTTCTGGGTAAAGCAAAAGATCTCCAGAGGGATGGGTGGGATTTTCCATTACTTTGGGCAGCAATTGCTCATTTAATTATTTTGAACCATAAAAGTGCCCTTTACTCAAAGCTGGTCAGAAGGGATACTAGTCTATATCCTTGAAAACACATATTTATAAATACGTACAGAACAATCACAGCTGAAGTCCTTAATAGTTCTGAATTAAATACGTTATACACAACTTTGAAAGCTTTATTTAGCTATGGTCCCTAGCTTTAGTTAATAATTATAATAATAGTAATAACAAAACATTAACTGTATGCTGACTACATGCCAGATTCTATATTACATATATGCATTATCTCATTGAACATTCACAGACACTTTATCAGGTGGGTACATTTTATAGATGAGAAAACTGAGGGCAGGTGGGTGACGTGCACAAAGTTACATGTAACCAGGAGGGAGAAAGTTAAGATTTGAAATAAGCCTGACCTGACTTTATAATTCTGCCTCGTAAAAGCAGTGTTTAGGCTGGGCGCAGTGGTTCACGCCTGTAATCCTAGCACTTTGGGAGGCCGAGGCGAGTGCATCACCTGAGGTCAGGAGTTTGAGACCAGCCTGGCCAATGTGGTGAAACTCCGTCTCTACTAAAAATACAAAACTTAGCTGAGCGTGCACCTATAATCCCAGCTACTCGGGAGGCTGAGGCACAAGAATCGCTTGAACTCGGGAGGCAGAGGTTGCAGTGAGCTGAGATTACACCACTGCACCCCAGCCTGGGTGACAAGAGCGAAACTCCATCTCAAAAAAAAAGAAAAGCAGTGTTTACAGAATGTTGCATTCTCTGGTATTCCTCAGACTAACACTTGGGAATTTTTAGCATCTATTTGATGCTTGTTATTATAGTTTTATATCAATAGCAAAGTCATTATTCCTCGCTTATTTTTATACATTTATTTGTATATTGACTGTCTCTCTTAGTGCCTGGTACAAAGTAGAAGCTTAATCAATAATAGTGGAATAAAAAATGAGTATTATACTTGGCCTGAATATTCCCTCCAAATGACAAACATTCCAGGTTTTCCAACCAATAAAAGGAAGCTCCAGAAAGAAGTTATGTTTCTGGGGCTGCCTCCATTAAGAAGGCCCATGGGCCAAGACTGTTGGTGTGGGCCGTGTTGGCCCTGCCAGGCCTCTCCAGGATCTGTCCTGTGGCCCTCAGCAGGACAGGCATTCCCCTCATTTGCTCACTAGCAGGCCTCTGTATTCCCATCCTAGAGCTTTCCCCTGCCATTCTCCCCTCCCAGAATACCATTCTCCACCTCAGTTTGGGCTACTTTCAATTCTTTTTCTTCAAGACTTACCTTTTCCCCAGTTTTCCCTGCCCCTTCACCTTCACACACAGAGATGAGTCTCCCTGTTTTTGGAGCTTCCATGCTTACAGTATCATTAGGAGAGGACAGAGTTGAAAGAGGCCCAGATGCTACCCAGACCTGGATGGTGATGTGGTTTGGCTGTGTCCCCACCAAATCTCATCTTAAATTGTACTCACATAATCCCCACATGTTGTGGGTGGGACCCAATGGGAGACAATTAAATCATGGGGGCGATTTCCCCCATACTGTTCTCATGGTAATGAATAAGTCTCATGAGATCTGATGGCTTCACCAGGGAAACCCATTTTGCTTGGCTCTCATTCTCTCTTACCTGACACCATGTAAGACGTGCCTTTGCTTCTCCTTTGATTTCTGCCATGGTTGAGAAGCCTCCCTAGCCATGTGGAACTGTGAGTCCATTAAACGTCTTTTTCTTTATAAATTACCCAGTCTCGGGTATGTCTTTTTCAGCAGTGTGAAAACGGACTAATGCGGATAGCAAACTTCTCCTTGGTCCAGGGTTGCTGGGAGGTGCTTCAGGGAGCCACCTTGGGGAAAGGGTCAGCAAATGGGAGCCCATACCGGAAGAGTCCTGGGTCTCCTGTCGCCACTTAAACACGATGCCCTACTTCCATCTGTAGGATGTGACTTCCTTTGAAACAAGATGTTAAACGGTCAAAAATATGAAAAACAACTGCTCTATTTCCACCTCCTGCTTTTACAGATAAGAAAACCTCAACTCTTATTTAGACCTCAAAATTCCTCCTTCTTTCCTTGGTTCCTCCCTTCCTTCCTTCCATGTAGCAGAGTTTTGGCAAATGGGCCCCACGTGGGACACCTTATTTCCCTGCTTTCCTTGCAGCTATTTCTGTGTGGCCATGTGACAAAGTTCTCACCAACAGAAAATGAGTGGAGTGACAGGGGCAAGTTTTGCATCACTCGTTTAGGAGGAAATAGCGTGTCCTTCCCTTTTCCTCTTTCTGGACTCCCATGTGCTGGGTCACAAATGGGCAGTGACTCAGCTTGGACCATGCCTGTGGGGACAACCGCCTGAGCCAGGGGTCTCTAACTTTTTTTTGTGACATGGACTCCCTTGGCAGTATGAAGCCTATGGACTTGATCACTCCATATGCATTTATTTTAATGTATAAAATAAAATACAGAAGGTTACAAAAGAAACCAGTTGTATTGAAATACAGATATTAAAATAAGCACACACACAAGCACACCTAAATTTGTGACACAGTAAAAATGTACTTCTTTATTCACATTAAATAATAAAATCTAGTAGCAGGGCTGATAACAACTGTAATTTTAAAACGGTAATAAACATTAAGTGATATTTTGAGATATCTTCAACACTGTAATGTGAGATGAAAAATCTTTATGATTTCTATTGGCCACAGAGTCCTCGATCTTTCTAGTACTACAAAGGCTTATTTCCATTTGCATAATTGAAGGAAATGCTAAAATTTATGTAGAAGTTTTTGAAAATACAGATGTAATTTTTTTTCTATGCAAGTTCGCAAATCCCTTGATATCTATCTGTGGACTCCAGGTTGAGAACACTTGCCTTAGGGCAGGAGTCCCCAGCCCCTAGGCCATAGCTGGTCTGCGGCCTGTTAGGAACTGGGTCTCACAGCAGAAGGTGAGCAGTGGGCAAGCAAGCAAAGCTTCATCTGTATTTACAGTCACTTCCATCGCTCACATTACTGCCTGAGCTCTGCCTCCTGTCACAGCAGCAGTGGCATTAGATTCTCACAGGGGCATGAGCCCTACTGTGAACTGTGCATGTGAGGGACCTAGGTTGTAGCTCCTTATGAGAATCTAATGTCTGATGATCTGTCACTGTCTCCCATCACTTCCAGATGGGACTGTCTAGTTGCAGGAAAACAAGCTCAGGGCTGCCACTGATTCTACATTATGGTAAGTTGCATAATTTTTATACTTTTCATTATATATTATAATGTAAATTACATATTATAAGACAATAAAAATAATGTGCACAATAAACGTAATGCACTTGAATCATCCCCAAACCATCATTCCCCCACCCTCTGGTCCATGGAAAAATTGTCTTCCACAAAACTGGGGCTGCCTCCATTTAGGAAATCCATGGACCAAGGCTGTTGGTGTGGGCTATGTACCCAGACTGGTCCCTGGTGTCCAAAAGGTTGGGGACCGCTGCCTTAGGGGATGTGACAGCAAAAAGATGAAGAGAACTTGGATCCCTGAATGTTTTTATGGAACAGAGCTACCCTGCCAGTCTGGGCCACTCACCTCTAGACTATTATGAAAGATAAATAAACAAATCTTACTTAAGCCATTGTAGTGGTGAGTTCCTGTTATAGCAACTTAGCCTATATCCTAATTTCTATACCCAGAGAGAAAATGGTTTGTTACATATTCTGTTTTCTACATTTATATAAATGGTTTTCTGTTAGTTGGTCTCCCTAACCATCTCTTCCTTTCTTGCATATAGACAATATCTAGATCGGGGTTGGGTAGAGACTAAGTGTTCAGTTCATATGTGCTGAATTAATACAAATTTGTATAATTGAGTCCAAAACACTAGAACAGGCCAGGCCTGGTGGCTCATACCTGTAATCCCAGAACTTTGGGAGGCCGAGGTGGGTGGGATGGCTTGAGGTCAGGAGTTTGAGACCCGCCTGGCCAACATGGCGAAATCCCATCTCTACTAAAAATACAAAAATTAGCTGGGTATGGTGGTGCACACCTGTAGTCCAAGCTACTCAGGAGACGGAGGCAGGGGAATCGCTTGAACCTGGGAGGCGGACATTGCATCGAGCCGAGATAGTGCCACTGCACTCCAGCTTGGGCGACAGAGCAAAGAACAAACAAACAAACAAAACCACTAGAACACTAGCAGTCAGTGACCTGTGCGGGGGGGCTTTGGCCAGTGAAGTACTATGTGTAAACCTTGATTTTTGTGATCTATTAGCTGTGTCACTTTGTATAACCATAACCATTTACATGCTTTTCAACCTCAATTGCATTATTTATTATAACAGAGATGATAATTACTTGAAGTGTTCAAAGTCCAATGGGGTAGACAGATGATGCCCTAAAATAGATTTTAGTAGCATAGATGTTGTTGGTCTTTAATATCAGTCACACTTGGAGTCCTTGAGTGTGGGACTCCAGCACTTCCGAGATGGCTCCCTGCCTGTAGTTGCCGCTTACTGACTTGGGGACAAAGGTAGAGGTAGGGAGCTATGAACATTCTCCTTTAGCCTGCTCTCGTTACTCAGCAACGGTGATAACTACCCTTTCCCAAGCACGTCCCACGTTCCAGACACTACACACTGGCTCACTGTAGCCCTAGGAAGAAAACACTGTTGGTGTGATTCCCATTTGGCAAGGAAACTGAGGCACACAGAGGAAAAGTAACTTGCTCAAGGTCTTTCCATTATCGAGTGTCCAGTTCAAGATTTGAACTTAATACTAGTGATTGTTACACAGATGCACAGACTGTGTGGGTGTGGGGTGTGCGTGTGTGTGTGTGTGTCTGGTGTGTGGGGAGGGAAACACTGGCTGTGTGAGACCCCTGAGCTGAGGAAGGTGAGCACAGAGTGAGCAGCAGTTGAGGGTGCCCTGTGCAGCCCAGTTTGGGGATTCCAAGCAGGAGGACCTGGGAGTAGCTGTCCCACTGGCTTGAATGCATTTCAAGCCCTCTCTTGGGGTCCGAGCTCTCTCAGCCTCCCAGCCCCAGTTTCAGGCCTCCTGCATGGCATCCTCAGCTCACCTGCTGACTCCTTCTCTTCATCTAGGCCACTTCACTCCCTCTGACCCCTGCCTAGTAGCCTCTGGCCTGGCCAGGGACATGCGAATGGCAGTGGCATTCCAGCAAGGGTGAGATCACCACCCATCACCCTGGAGAACCGGCTGCCAGGGGAGGTGTCTGCGTCACTTGTGGCCTTGTTGGCAGATCATAAAAGCTGGAAATGCCTGATGAGGTCATTATGCCCCAAAGCCCTGGGGGCCGGACCCTGCGGGCTCCCGCCATGGTTGCCACTTCCCAGCACCTCCCTTTGGAAAGGCAGAGTGAGCAGGCTGCTTTTCTCTTCTTTTGCTTCACTGTGGGCCCCCTCCTGGCCCCTGGGAGGAGAGGGCAGAACCTCCATCTTCATGACAGGGAGCCCCAGCTCCCCAAGGCTCTGCCAGCAGCTCTGAGACCCTGCCCTGTGGGCCCTCCTCCAGGAGGGTCCAAGCAGCTGTTCCATTGATACAGAGGGGTGTAGAAGAGTAGGGAAGGGGAAGCAATAAACAACACAATTAATGCTGATGTAAGAAGCTTGGTTTTGAGCCAAGCTGCCTGGGAGAGACCCAGAGTCTAGAGCTAGTGTTGCTCACTGGCAGGGCTTGTCCCTCCCTTTTCTGACTCTCAGTTTCCTCATCTGTGAAATGGGTGTGTTGGCCTAGAAACGAGGATCTTAATCTGCTGGGAGTGCAAATCCCTCTGAGGCTAGAGGCAAAACCGTGAGAACATGAATTCCAGAGCAGAAGGCTGACGCCTTTCCTTGGATGCTACCGTCAGGTCCCCCGTGAGGTTGGGTCTTTAAAATCCTGCCCCACCTAACAATCTCTGTTGCTTGAAGGTCACCAGGAAATGACACAGAAGCCTTTGGAGTGGTGCCCAAATGCTCACTTAGGCCTGAACTCCGCAGCTCTGAGGGCCCAGCCCCTGGGAAAGGGAGGGCAGTAGTCCTGTGTGCTTCTCAGAAGAGCTGGTGCCAACAGGGTTCCTTTGAAGTGCCTGCCTAGGTCCTGGGCCCGAAAAGGAATGGCACAAAAAGACAGCCTGTCCCCATCCTCCTCAGCCTCGTGGTGCCTGGTGCTGTAAGATGGAGTGACGTGAATGTTCAGCCTAGGGAGGAAGTGTTGGGTCCAGTGTCTGAGGTCAGCCACATCACAGGGGTTCTTGCTCTGCTCAGGCTCTGGAAAGAATTTCTGCCCTGCAGCTGCAGTCAGCCCAGTTGGAGCTGAAAGAGTGGAAACTGCAGTAATAAAGCAATTAAAGAGCTGCAAAAGACCATCAGCTTGCTGACCGCATTTCAAAGAATGCGAGAAAGCAGGTGATCATATTCCCAAGCCTCCAGCTTCCGTGAGAACCCATAGGCGTCCGGGCCTGTCCCACCAGAACCCTTTGCCCTCTCCCCAGATGATTTATCCCCTAGATGGTCCTCAGACTCACAAGGGGCAGAGCACCGTGAGTTTATAAAGGTGCCCTGCAGCGTTGAACTCACATGGTTAATTTCATCATAAGCCACATCAAAGGTTTAGAAAGGAGTATCTAGAGTGATCACCATTACCTGCTATATTCATGATTACCCCCATTTTTAGATGAGGAAACTGAGACTCAGGGGTTACCCAGCTATGGGCTATGAGTGGCCTTGCCACTCAAACATTCTGAGGCCCAGTTGAGGTATTTCTTACTCACTCATCTGCTCAGTTAAGTCATGATGTCAAAATACATATTACAGTCTGAAACAGGAGTAGGCAATGAACAGCCTGCTTCAAATCCAGCTCAGTACTTGTTTCTGTAAATAAAGTTTTATTGGAACAGCCATGCCCATTCCTTTACATAGGATCTACGGCTGCTCTTACCACAACAGCAGAGTTGACTAGTTGCAACAGAAACTGTATGGTCCACGAAGCCCTCAAAGCCTATTATATTTCCTATCTGCTCCTTTACAAAAAATATTTGCCATAGTCTGGAATATTTACATCAAACTGGATTTCCTCAAGAAATCAAGTCATCAGGAAGATGACTTCTTTAGTTTTATTTTTAATAATTTTAACCTTTAGATTCAGAGGGTGTATGTGCAGGTTTGTTACATGGGTATATGGCATGATACTGAGCTTTTGGGTACAAATGATCCCATCACCCAGGTAGTGAGCATAGTACCCAATGGTTTTTCAACCTCCGCCCCCTTCTTGCCCTGTCCTCTCTAATAGTACCCAGTATACATTGTCATCTTTTATGAATACTCAGTGTTTAGCTCCCACTTATAAGTGAGGACACACAATATTCGGTTTTCTTTTCCTGTGTTAATTCACCTAGAATAATGTTCTCTGGCTCCATTAATGTCGCTGCAAAGGACATGGTTTCATTCTTTTTTTATGGCTGCATAGCATTCCAAGGTTGTACATGTACCACATTTTCTTTATCCAATCCACTGTTGATGGGCACCTAGACTGATTCCATGTCTTTGCTCTTGTGAATAGCGCTGTGGTAAAGGTGAGTGCATGTGTCTTTTTGGTAGAATGATTTATTTTCTTTGGGTATGTACCCAGTAAGGGGATTGCTGGGTAGAATGATAGTTCTAAGTTCCTTGAGAAATCTCCAAATTGCTTTTTTTTTTTGGGACGGAGTTTCACTCTGTCACCCAGGCTGGAGTGTAGTGGCGTGATCTCGGCTCACTGCAACCTCCACCTCCCTGGTTCAAGCAATTCCCCTGCCTTAGCTTCCTGAGTAGCTGGGATTACAGGCACACACCACCACACCCGGCGAATATATATATATTTTTTCTTAGTAGTGACAAGGTTTCACCATGTTGGCCACGCTGGTCACAAACTCCTGACCTCAGGCAATCCGTCCACCTCGGCCTCCCAAAGCGCTGGGATTACAGGCATGAGCCACTGTGCCTGGCCCAAATTGCTTTCTACAGTGGCTGACCTAATTTGTATTCCCACTAACAATATATAAGTGTAGGGAGATGACTTCCTAACCAAAGGCCTGATGTCTAAGAGTTTGCAGCAATAATGCAAATGACCATAACACCTGTATTTAATCAACTGTTAATACCACCCTGCTGGTACTTCCTCCAAAGCTTTCAAGTTGCAGCCTCAGCAGATACTGAGGTATGGGTAGTAATTTTGAGAAAACCACCACCAGAGGAAGAAGCTTGTGTCTGAGGTTAGAAGTGGACATAGGGATAAGAGGCAAGATTGAGGGAAACTGCTCTGGGCTTCGGATGAGACCAGAGACACTTTGGCTACTGTGCGGGAGGGAAGCCACTCGGCTGGATAGGATGGTATAAAGTGCTCCCATAGCGTCTTGTCCACAGTGGGTACACCACCAGCATCCTCCATGGAAATGCTGGCCACAGGTGCCCCGTGCAGAATCACAAGCAGGGGCCAGGGTTTGTGAAGGGGGATCGAAGGACTGTGTGGAAGGAATGAGTCCACACCCCTTCTGACTGATTTGGCCGAGTGCCTCGGCTGAAGTGGGTGTCCTGCTGGACCCTACGAGGCCACCCTCAGGGTGTCAGTTTCTGGGAAAAAAGCGGGTAATCCTAGGAGACTCTCTGGACTCCTCCTGCTTGGGAATGGCCTTGGGAGGCGGAAGGGGACCTGCTGTGGCCCCCACTGGGAAGTGGGCTGTGGTGCAAAGATAAATGGGTCCGTGGAGCTGACCAGACAGGCAGTGTCTGCAAATGCAGAGGGTCTAGATCAGGGGTGTCCAATCTTTTGGCTTCCCTGGATCCCAATGGAAGAAGAAGAACTGTCTTAGGCCACATATAAGATACACTAAGACTAACGATAGCTGAAGAACTTTTTTAAAATCTCAAAACAAAACAAAAAACAAAACAAAACAAAACAAAAAAACCAACAACCTCTCATAGGGTTTGAAGAAATTTTACGAATTTGTGTTGCCCGCATTCAAAGCTATCCTGAGCCTCATGCGGCCAGAGGCCGCGGCTTGTACAAGCTTGGTCTGGATTCAGGAGGGTCTGCCTCTGTTTCATCCCATCATTCTTGACCCCCGTTGAGGTGTTAGTGGGTGCTCCAGCTGGATTTCGGCCAAACACCTGGGTTCAGGCTGAGGTCCATGCTCAGCTTCGGGCCAGGGCACTGGAGCAGGAGTGGCGTCACTCAGGGCCTGTCCTCACCAGGGTCTCCTTCCTTTGCCACCTTGGGCAGCTCTGGGTTGTTTTGTAGGGGAACGTGGCATCTCCTCCCCTGCCCAAGAGGAGGGTGGTGCTGAGCAAAGGTAGCCTCTGCGGGCTAGAGATGGCAGGGACCATGGGACCCAGCAGAGTGAGGGGTGCTGAGGGGTCTCAGAGCAGAGAGACCCCCTTTTTCTGACCCTCTCCAGCTGACTGCAGGTCCCCGAGCCTGGGGGGCCGGACGCTCCCCCATGTGCTTCTCTGCCCCTCTGCTAACTTCAGTCCACATCTCAGGCTCCGAGGGTGGGGCGTCTGGAGCCAGCCCCTCTGCGCTGTCCTGCGGGACTTTGTACAGTGACCCGAAGCTTCCGCTCCCTAGCCCTGTGCTCTTCCCCTCTCCAGTCTATCTCGGCCGGGAATTGGGTCTCTGCCAGCCCAGCGCTCGGACTGGAGCTTCGGGGGGCTGGGGAGGTAACCCTTGCCAATGGGAGGGGGGTGTCACAACGCCTCATTCCCTCCCAACTTGCGCGCCTCGGAATAATCTCCAGCAGCGTGCCTAGAAGCACAACTGCTTTTGTTTCGGGCGTCGGTGCTTCCCGGAATCCCGGTGCACCGACCCAGCCACCAAGCCGACCCCACCCCGCCGCGGGCTTTGTTCCCTGCGCGGCGCATTGCGCGCGGCGGCCACGCGGGGGCGCTGGGCCGGGGGCGGGGCCCGGGCTGGGGGCGGGGCGCGCCCCCGGGCCACCTCCCCAGCCCCTCCCGGTTCCTCCCGGCTCCTCTTTGCTCCTCCCGGCTCCTCCTCCCGCTCCCAGCCTCCGCCTCGCAGCTGGGCTCGGACTCAGGCTTAGCCGCAGCCTCTGAGCCTCCTCCCCGCAATCCGGCGGCCAGGCCAGGCCAGCCCGCTCGTCTCGCCGCGCCCGGCTGCTGCCTCCGCTCCAGGGTTCGGCGCCAGGACCTCCTTCTCCGCCGCCGGCCCGCCCTCGTCTACACCGCACACCCGTGGTGCGCCCTCCAGGGGCGGTTTTTCTCCCCCGGGGGAGATGCCCAGCTAACCACCCGGGCTCCTAAGTCTCACTCTACCTGCTTCACGCTTAGTGGTCATCTAGAAATACAGACGTGTCGTAGGCACTCAATAAATGTCTGTTGAATGACTATGTGTAAGCACTCGTCCGTTCTTTACCATACGTCATTTTTAAAGTTAATAACGCTGGACGTTATTTTTTCGAGCAATTTTAGGTTAATGATAAAATTGAGCCAAAAGTACAAAAAGTTTCACTCACTCCCTGTACCCGACCCCGAACGACCTCCCCCACTCTCGACCTCCCGACCAGGGCGTGCATTGGTTGCCATCGTGAACCTACACTGCCACATCAGGGTCACCCAAAGTCCACAGTTCTTTTTAGGGTTCACCCTTGGTGCCGTACACTCCATGGGTGGGTATGACATGTGTAAGGCCATGTCATTCTGGTATCACGCAGTATTTTCACTGCTCTAGAAATCCACTGTGCGCAGACTATTCAACCCTCCCTCTTTCCAACTCCTGGCAACTACTGCTCTTTTTACTGTCTCCATAGTTTTATGGAATCATACTAATTTTCACAACCATCCAAGAGGTAGGAACTCTTCCCCTTTTACCCTTGAAGAAACTGAGGCTCAGGGAGGTTGCCAGGGCCACGTCAGCTTCCTGATAGGAGAGCCACTAAATTCCAATCGGCTACCAGGTTTCCTGCAACCCTGGCCTGGGATATACTCCTGAACAATGAAGCCAGTAATGGCATGACCACAGCGCTGCACCATCCTGGCCAGCAAACAGGCTCCCTCAGGGGACTCCACTCCTCTACCTGGACACTTCTGCAGGCGGGAAGTGGGGAAGGAGTGACAGGTATGGACTGCCTTTCTTGGCTTCTGGGAGGAGCCATTTGTGCCTACTGCCAGGCCTGATGTAACATTACTAGGCTGGGCAGAAGTACAGATGGAAGCCCTGGTCAGTGGTCTGCCCCTTCCTTTCCCCAGCCCAGGCTCTGACTTCACTGTAGGGAACTTGCAGAGCATGCTTGGACATCCAGCATGCAGCCCAAGCTCCATCCCCACCCCAGAGCCAAACACCCCCAAGCTAATCCTCAGGCCCAGGAGTGTGCACCCTGGTGAGAGCAGACAGCTGCAGGAAGAGGACTTGCAGAGGCTCTAAAGTGGGCCCCAGGACCTTTGGGCAGGGCCTCAGGTACCTGGACATGATCCAAAAGGGAGGGCATGAGCTCCAGGTGGGCATATCCCTTGACCTTATGCTAGATTACCAGATTTAGTCAATTAAAACAGGAGTCCCCAAACCCCTGGCCGTGGACTCATTCTGGTCCATGGCCTGTTAGGAAGTGGACTACATAGCAGGAGGTGAACAGCAGGTGGATGAAGATTACTATCTGAGCTCTGCCTCCTGTCAGATCATCAGGCATTAGATTCTCATAAGAGTGAGAACCCTATTGTGAACTGTGCATGTGAGGGATCTAGGTTGCCTGCTCCTTATGAGAATCTAACTAATGCCTGATGATCTGAGGTGGAACAGTTTCATCCTGAAACCAAAACCCTGCCCCAATCTGTGGAAAAATTGTCTTCCGTGAAACTGGCCCATGGTGCCAAAAAAGCTGGGGACTGCTGAATTAAAACACAGGACACCCATTTAAATTTGAATTTTAGATAATTGTATTAGTCTGCTTTCACACTGCTGATAAGACATACCCAAGACAGGGCAATTTACAAAAGAAAGAGATTTAATGGACTTACATCTCCACATGTCGGAGAAGCCTCACAATCATGGCAGAAGGCAAGGAGGAGCAAATTACGTCTTACACGGATGGCAGCAGACAAAGAGAGAGAGTTTGTACAGGGGAACTCTTCTTTTTAAAACCATCAGATCTGGTGACACTTATTGGCTATCACAGGAACAACACACGAAAGTCCTGCCCCCATGATTCAATTACCTCCTGCAGGGCCCCTCCCACAATATGTGGGGATTCAAGATGAGATTTGGGTAGGGACACAGCCAAACCATATCAATAATCAATAAATAATATTTTAATAGAAGTATGTCCCAAACATATACTTATACCCCCCATACCCCCCAAATTATTTGTTGTTTATCTGAAATTCAAATTTAATTGAGCATCCTGTATTTTATCTGCCAACCCTGCCCTGTGGACTCCTGACCCATAGAGAGAGAGACAGCAGGAGGAGGGCCTGAGTGGAGTTCTCAAAAGTATGGGGCTTGGGCAGGGGCCTCAGTCCTCTGTGCTGAGGCTATCCTGGCTGCATGTTTTAATATCCTGAAATTGCAGCAGGGTCCTTGCTTCTAGGGGTCTTGGGAACAAGGTCCTTGTCAGAAGCTGGCTCCACTCAGTAGGAGTCCAGGGTGGTTTGACAATAAACTTTGCCATTGAAGCCTCTGAAATACAGGTGTGTTGGGTGAAGGCTGGGGAGGCAACAGATGGTGTGAGGAGATGGGGAGGTGGGATGGGGACAGGAAAGTGAGCTTGCAGCTGCTGCCTCCATCTTGGTCCGCATGGGGAGAGGTTTTAGGAGAGTTAGGGAGGGTAGGAGGGACACAGCGATAAATCCCTGCACTTCCAGGGTGAAAGTGCACTGTGGTTGTGCAGCCTGATTTCCTGGCTGAAATGTCCCTTTCACATCACCATAGTTAGTATCCCAGGCAAGGTCGTGAAGGAAGCCAGGCAGGATCTGATGGAAGCTGGGCAGATGGCCTATTGAGGCACAGAGGGTACGTTTTTGCAGGCTTGGTGTTGGTGCCCATCGCCCTGAGCTTGGGCCCATGCAGATCAGTGGGGTCACTCAGGGCAGTGAGGAAAGCTCTCACTGGAAGGGGAAGAGCTGGCCCAGGGAGGAGGTGGTGGACATGGTGGAAAGGCCAAGATGAATGTTTGGGAATGACTTCTGGAAATCTTTTGTGGAGGACTCACTGAACTGCTTTAGAATTGGAGTCCCAGTCTATTCTAGTGGCTTTTAAAGGAGCTACCTGGAAGAGAGAAGCCACTGTCCTTAGGGCAATGTTCTGGGCAGGCGGGAGTTCTTGCACATACTCCCAGATGGGCCTGGACTGCATCCTTCATGTATATAAGCCTCACCTTCTGCACCTGCTGAATGGAGATAATTTGGGGGGTTTATTGCGAGAATCAAATGAAATCATGCATAAAAGCAACTTGCAAGGGGAAAGTGTACTTAGAAAGTACAAGAGAGCATTGATTGTTAACTCAGTGTGTATGCAGCTCTTCCTTGGGGCCAGACCCTGTGTCAGTCTGCAGGGAATTGGAATGATCCCATGGAGCCTAGGTCTGGTGGGGAAGACAGGCTTGTGATCAGGTCACATAGGTATAGGCAGGGGGCCCCAAGGGGATCCGAGGAAGGGAGTTGTCCCTATTCCTTTGGAGATCAGGAAGGGGTTACCCAGGAGGTGTTGCTGGATGGAGCTCTCAAATGTGGGGCGATGTCACCAGATGGAGCAGAGTGGGAAGGGGATTTCAGTCTAGCAGGCAGGAGGCGAGGCCAGGGGCTGACAAGAGCCTGGGTGGGGGCTGCCAGCCAAGAACAGATGACTCACTGAAGTGCCTTGGCCCCCAGGAGGTTGAACTGTTTCCTCTGGGCAGGGAGGAAGTGCGCAGGTGACAGCATCTGGGTGACAGTTTGAAAATATCACTCTGGTTTCCATTGAAGTCAAGGTTTACAGATGCAAGGTGGGAAGGAGGCTGGGAATCTAGAGGGGGAAGGTTTCTGCTATGGTCCAGGTTAGCTAACAAGGGTGTGATTGGGGCGGGAACATGGGTATGGAGAGGAGGAGACTTCCTGTAATGTTAGAGGTGGAATCTGCAGGGCTCAGTACCGTCCTTATTAAACCCCTTTCAGGATCCTGGGCCCTCTGAACCCCTTCCTCCCTGAGCTCATGCCTGACAGCTCTATTCTGTGGGAGTCTTCTCTCCTCTGAACACCGATAACCTCTGCTTCCCACACCACTGACTTTAGAGTCTAGTGGCATACTTTTGTTTATTTATTTTTAATTGTTTCCAAGTCCCAGTTGTTTTCTTGAATGTCACAGAAACATTGGTGAAATTATTTTCTAAGGCAGAGCTAGCTTATTTACTTGTTTCTCTCCCTCTCTTCCTCCCTCTAGCTCTTTCGCTCCCTCCCTCCTTCCCTCCCTCCCTTCCTTCCTTCCATTCTTTCTTTCTTCCGTTCTTTCTTTTGTTCTTTCTTCCCCTCTTGTACTTATCACCATTTATGCATCTATTTTGCCACTGCACTGTTTCCAGTTTTTGGCAATTATGAATAATGCTGCTTATAAATATTTCTATAATTGTATTTTGATGAACATATGGATATATTTCTCTTGGACATATAGCTAGGAGTAGAATTGTGGGGTCACAAGGTTCACATATGTTTGACATCAGTTGGTACTGCCAAACAGTTTTCCAAAGTGATTGTATTGATTTATGTTCTTGTCAACAGTCTATGAAAGTTGCAATTGCTCCATACCCTTTTGAACATTTAGTATTGTCAACTTTAAAATTTTTAGCTATTCTGGTGTTGGTGTAGTGTTATTTCATTGTGGTTTTAATTTGTGTTACTCTGATGACTGAAGGGGTTGACCACTTTTTCCTATGTTTATTGGCCATCTTGGTATCCTCTTTTGTGTGGTGCCTGTTCAAGACTCTCATTCGTTTTCCTAATGGGATTAGGAATATTATTTTAACATTCTGGATATAAGCCCATTGTCTCTTTTGGGTGTAATAAACATCTTCTGCTCCATGGCCTTCTCTTTTGCTTCCTTTCTTCTCTTCTGCTCCAGGACATCACTTTCTTCTTTTTTTTTTTTTTTTTTGAGACGGAGTCTCGCTCTGTCACCCAGGCTGGAATGCAGTGGCCGGATCTCAGCTCACTGCAAGCTCTGCCTCCCGGGTTTACGCCATTCTCCTGCCTCAGCCTCCTGAGTAGCTGGGACTACAGGCGCCCGCCACCTCGCCCGGCTAGTTTTTTGTATTTTTAGTAGAGACGGGGTTTCACCGTATTAGCCAGGATGGTCTCGATCTCCTGACCTCGTGATCCGCCCGTCTCGGCCTCCCAAAGTGCTGGGATTACAGGCTTGAGCCACCGCGCCCGGCCGACATCACTTTCTTAATGATGTCTTTTGATCAACAGAAGTTTCTCATTTTAATACAGTTCAGTTAATCTATCTTTTCCTTCATGGTTGAAGCATTTACTGGAAAGTTTTAAAAACCTTTCCCTACACCAAGGCCATGAAAGTATTCTCTTGTAGGAGCTTTATTGTTTTGCCTTTCACATTTAAATCTGCAATTCACCTGGAATTGGTTTTTATGTATGGTGTGAGGTAGGGTCAAGTTTCACATTTTTTTTCACATGGATATCCAATTTACCCAACTCCAGATACTGAAAAGACAATGTTTTTCCCACTCTGTAGTGCACCTTTTATTATCAATCAACTGTACCTATATGTCTGCTTCTAGATTCTCTATTCTATTTGACTGGTCTATTTGTTTATCTGTGCACCAATAATACAATGACTTAACTATTGTAGCTTGGTAAATTTTGATATCTGATAGAAAAACTCCTCCTAAATTTTCCCATACTGTACTTATCACACTGTAATACAATTCCCTGTTTACTGGTGTGAAAGGTGAGAGTCAACATTTACTTGCCAAGACTTAAATGAGCAAAATCCTAACTTTACAAATTTTCTGTAACTGACCTTATTTTACTTTAAAGCCCTTCATTCCTACTGTAAGTCTATTTATTGCTGTCTTTGGGTTTTTGTTGTTGTTGTTGTTATTCCATTTTCTCCATTAGTAGTTTGTTAATTATGTATTATTCTACTATTTTGATTGGTTTTCTTAGAGATAAAACATGCATCTGTAAGTCTAATATAAACTGGTACTTTCACCATGCCCAGGATCTTAGAATACTTTAATTCCATTTATTCTTCTGTTTTTGTGTATCATGGTATGTTTTAATTTATATTTTAAAGCACATTAGAAAGTGTTATTGCCATTATTTCATATTGCCAACATTCATTTAGATTTACCTACATATATAATTTTTCTGGGTCTCCCTACTCTTCCCTGCATGTCTGTAATTCTATCTGGGATCATTTTCATCTCCCTTTAGCATTTCCTAATGTGGTTCTACTGGTGACAAATTATCTCTGATTTTGGTGTCTAAATGATGAATTAATCTCAGATTCATTTTTGAAAGATATTTTACTGAGTATAAAACTCTAAGTTGGTTGTTATATTCTTACAGCATTGTGAAAATACTAGTCTGTTGACTTCTGGCTGCTTTATTTCTTTGGAGAAGTCTGGATCTGTCTTATGGTAGCTTCTTTTAAGACATGTCTTTTTTCTCTAGATGTTTTTAGGATTTGTCTTTGTCTTTGGTTTTTAGCAGTTTTGGTCTGATACGCCTAGGGGGTGTGTGTGTGTGTGTGTGTATTTATCCTTCTTGGGGTACTCAGAGCTTCTTAATCTGTAATTTAATTTCTTTAAGTAGTTTTGGGCAATTCCCAATGTTTATCCCTTAAAATTTACTTCTGTCCTATTCTCTTTCTCTTCTGGGATACCAGTTTCATGTATAATACCTTTTCATCACATATTTTTTGTTTCGTCTGCTCTTCTCTTTTCTTCATTTTCTATCCTTTTGATTCTATCCTTCAGTTGGAAATTTTCTTCCGTCTTCCAGTTCACTAATCCTGTCTTCAACTGAATGTAATTTGTTTATAAACACAGCCATCAAATTCTTAATTTCATATATTGTGGTTTTAGTTACGAATTTAACATTTAGGTTTTTTAATATACTTTCTGGTTTCCACCAGAATTCTTTATCTTATTATTTAACTCCATGGATTTATCTATTGTGGTTATTTTAAAATCTGTTTCTAGTAATTTTCAAATTTGGATATTCTGTGAGCTTCTTTTCTTTTTTAAATTTTTGTTATTTTTAAAACAAATTTTACTGTGTATATTTGAGGTTTGCAACATGATGTTATGGCATACATATAGATAGTAAAATGATTATTATAGAGAAGCAAATTAACTTATCTGTCATCTCACATAGTTACTATGAGTTCATTTCTGTTATTTATTTTTTCTCTTGGCTTTTGTTTGGATCTTGCCTTTTGGCAAGCCTTGTTGGTTTTGCTGGATGTCATATATGAAAAATAGCAGAAATCAATTTGAAATTCTGAACAATGCTATCTTTCTTCAGAGAGGATTTGCTTTTACTTCCTGCCAGCCTGAGGCTAAGAGCAATTCACCCTAATTCATTCAGAATTCAGTATGACTTTAGTCATCATGAGTACTGGCCTATTTTCTCTTCATTCATACCACTAGGGTGTAGCTCTTTTGTATTTCAGCCAAAAACCTGGGTTTTTAAAATCAAGACCTATTCTTTGTTTTCTTCCCCCTCAAGACAGAGTCTCACTCTGTTGTCCAGGCTGGAGTGCAGTGGCACAATCTCGGCTCATTGCAACCTCTGCCTCCTGGGTTCAAGCGATTTTCTTGCCTCAGCCTCCCAAGTAGTTGAGACTGTAGGCATGCACCACCATGCCTGCCTAATTTTTGTGTTTTTAGTAGAGACAGGGTTTTATCATGTTGGTCAGGCTGGTCTCGACCTCCTGGCCTCAAGTGATCCAGCCACCTCGGCTTCCCAAAGTGCTAGGATTACAGGCGTGAGCCACTGCACCCAGCCGAGAGCTATCCTCTTAAATTGTTTCTAAACTTCGCTTGTATGTCCTGAGCCTCTCGATACGGTGAGATGCTCTGCTCAGTTCCTCAGTCTTTTGGCAAGTCACCTAGGGGAATTTGGTCCCAAATTGCTGGCTCCCCTTCTGATGCATCAGTCAAGGAGGAACGTGGTCCCACATTTCTGGCTCACATTTCTGGGCTTACTTCTGGATTATTCCCCACAAATTCTTGCTTCCTCAGTTGCTTTCTGATGCCTTCAAGCAGTATTGTTTTATTAAAAATTATTTTTTTCCAGAATTTCTAAATGATTTCAATGGAAGAGTTGGTCCAAGATATCCCAACTGGCAATTGATGGAAGTGGAATCTTCAGCTCCATTACATTTAAGTGATCCAAAATGGGTCAAAGGCTGGGGACATACAGTGGCAAATTTTCCATGAAATTCCATATAAGAAAAGATCACTGATGAATTCTTAGACATCATGGATACTGAAAAACTGATTCAGTCATTTAAATCTTAACTTTGGAGCTGTTCAAGTGCACATACCCTCTTGGTAGCTTGACAGGTTGCTTTTGTTTCCCTTCACTTGTGAGTGACTGGATTACCTTGCCAATCCTTTTTTCTGTCCCTTCCGCCTGCCACCACAACCACACTTTTTGCTTGATCCTTTTCTCCTAGTCCTACTCTAGGTACATCTGAGGATGCTGCATCTGCCACTGCTACGAGGGCCAGTCTCAGAGCATCTTAGAGAGCCTCAGAACACTGTGGTGTGGGATTGATTAAAAAATACTTGTAAGGAGGCTCACACCTATAATCCCAGCACTTTGGGAGGCTGAGGCGAGAGGATTGCTTGAGGCCAGGAGTTCAAGACCAGCCTGGGCAACATAGTGAGACCTTGTCTCTAAAACAATTACATTTTAAATTTGCTCAGTATGGTGGCATGTGCCTGTAGTCCCAGCTACTTGAGAGACTGAGGTGGGAGGATTGCTTGAATCCAGGAGTTCAAGGCTTCTGTGAGCAGTGACCTTGCCATTGCCCTCCAGCCTGGGCAACCGAGTGAGACTTTGTCTCTAAAAAATAAAAATACTGGCCAGGCACGGTGGCTCACGCCTGTAATCCCAACACTTTGGGAGGCCGAAGTGGGCAAATCACCTGAGGTCAGGAGTTCAAGACCATCCTGGCTAATACGGTGAAACCCCATCTCTACTAAAAACACAAAAAATTAGCCAGGTGTGTTGGCATGCGCCTGTAGTCCCAGCTACTCAGGAGGCTGAGGCAGGAGAATCACTTAAACCCAGGAGGTGGAAGTTGCCGTGAGAAGAGATCGCGTCACTGCATTTCAGCCTGGGTGACAGTGTAAGACTCTGTCTCAAAATAAATAAATAAATAAATAAAAATAATAAATAAATAAATAAATAAATAAAGATACTTGTAAGGGAAGCTTTCCAGTTACTAATGTGATAAAGGTCTGTGTATTTTATATAAAGTAGTATGTGTGCTATGTGAACTTAGGTTTTCTTGCTAGGAATTCTGTTTCCGGACTTGGTGGGAGAGTGGCCCTGAGAGGAGACACCGGGGTCACTCGCCAGGCTCACACATCCCAGACATATTGTCTGCTTGTTGCCCAGCCACACTCCTCTGCATCTCAGGGCTTCTGGGAAGCTGCCTCGCTTCATAAATCAAGGTACAACATTGTGTCTGGTCATGGAAATTTAATTTATCTTTAGGCAAAACTTGGAACCAGACACACATATGTGCTTAGGGCCCTCAAGTGTTCACTTCAAAGGCACTTTCCATCAGACTGCACTTTCACCCTCATTTCTCCTCTTTCCCACCCCTCCAGTAGGAATTTTAGTGTGGAGAGGATGGTCACCCTAGAGAAACCCAGTATTTGGACCTTCCTAGCCAGATTCTATTCTGCATATGGACACGAACTGGACATGTCTACAGACAGATAATCTATCCAACATGGAGAATAAAGTGAAAAATGAAGTGTAAACTGAAAGAAAGCCCACAAACTTGCTCTGTATCTGCAATTAAGGCAAAATCCATGAAAAAGAAAGCCTTTTTACTCAGAGCACTGCAGATGCAACTCCAAGCCTCGGTGATAATGATGCAGGTGTATGCATGCGTGTCTGCATGCATGCATGTGTGCATGTGAGAGAAAAGAATATTTAGCAAGCTCCCCTATACAGAAAAGACAAAAGTGGAAACAGATCTGTGTGCTGTTTGGTAATATGGCTTGAATGACCTTTCCAGCGGGTTATTTTGGTCCTGCAGTGCAGTCATTCTCAACAATGTTTACATCAAGCAACCTTGGATCCTGCCCATCCTGCCTATTGAGCAGCTTCAATCCCAGAAAGAGATGAGGATGGCCTTTGATTGGGAAATTAGCTTCTTTCAAATGCAAGCAGAAGCATGGAATCTTGCAGTGTGGGAGTGGAAAGAAATCTTGGAGATCATCTTGTCCACCCCCTCATTTTCTAGATCATAAAGTACAGGCTTGGAGAGTTGAGGGAACTTTCTCAGGGTTGCACAAAGGATCAGTGGCAGGGGAAGGCTTGGAAACCAGTCTCCAAATTTCTGGTAACCCCATCAGTCTATCCTTAGCAATGATAAAAAGGGACTGAAAATAATAGATGATTAAGGAAATTTTCAAAACCCCCAAATCATAATAAGAGACTTTGAAATATGAAACTCTAAACCGATGGTTAGATCCTGTTATTGGCATTAGAAGCTGTAATGATTTCTCTTTCTCATACGAAAGGATGAGAGCAATGGGATGTGACCATTTTTCTCAGGTAAAGCACACCGTATACTCCAAACCATATACTCTGTTTACATCGAACGGTACACTCAAGCTGTGTCACTTTTGGGTTATCCTGCATTCATTCACACTTCTGTTTGTGAAGACACATCCATTAAGTGAGTACTAGTGTGAGGCAGAAGCTAAGAGGATCAGGAACATCCTTTTCCAGTCTCTTGGCAGCTAAAGTTGGGGTACCTGTGTCTTGGCCTTGGCCGTTAGAATGCTCCTATCTGGGACTTTGCATCTGGAGAGAGTGGTGCAGATGACACAATAGTCACGCTTTTAGTGCTGTTGGCGGTGCCGGGGCAGCCCCTAGCAAGGCTATTCTTGAGGCATGACCTTGACTCATTTTATTGATATTCTGCCTCTGTTTTTTTTTTTTTTTTTTTTTTTTTTTAGCTATGGTCTTGCTCTGTTGCCTGGGCTGGAGTGCAGTGGCATGATCTTGGCTCACGGCACCCTCCACCTCCTGGACTCAAGCAATCCTCCCACCTTAGCCTCCCAAGTAGCTGGGATGACTACAGGTGCATGCTAATTTTTAACTTTTTGGTACAGATGAGGTCTCACTATATTGTCAGACTGATCTTGAACTCCTGGGCTTCAGCGATCCTCCTGCTTCAGCCTCCCAAAGTGCTGGGATTACAGGCGTGAGCCACTGTGCCTGGCCTGTCCTGCCTCTTTCAGTCACTGCCTGCTTCCTGAGGCTGGCTCTCCAACTTTCTGTCAGTCTTTTGAGCTACAGTATCCTTTAAAGGAATCCCCTTTCCACTTAAGAGTTGCTCTCTCCTAACTTGTATACAAGAGCCTTGGCCGATGCATTGGAAGAATGAATGCCCTCTACAAGTCTCTGCATGTAGCGCTTTTGCTGGGCTCTCTTCGTTGTGTATGTCTCACTATAAAGATTAGAGAGACGCTCGTCTTTGATGTCCAAGTCAAATAAAGCTGGAGACGATAATTAAATTTCCCCAGGACCTACAGCCTTGCCCCAGGGAAAGGCATTTTAAAGGTCAGTGCATCTCAATGTCCAGCAGGTTACCCAGTGGAGCCTGCAGAAACTTGTCTGTAGGGCTCAAGCGTCTGTTCTGTCGTAAGTCCCCATCCAAGGAGGGACCAATGCTGGGGCCCAGGACTAGTTATACAATTGATGAGACCACTTTCAGGCAGGAGGATGTTTAGTACAGCTCCCAGTGTCACAGGGAGGGACTTGACCATCCTCCCCCATGTAATTGACATCAGGACCCAGGTTGGTTTATGGGGATTCCACAGGTGTTGTAGGAAATCAGCCTGAGGGGACAGTGTAGGGCTGGGGGTCCCATTAGGGAGGGAACAAACCAGTGTTTGGACATCTGCCTCTCAGACGGCCCTGCAAACCTGCAGGTGTGGCCTTGTCCTTCTCCTGAATCCCTCCTCCCTGCTGGTCCCCACAGCAGCTTGAGTGTACAAGGACATGGTGCAGAGTGGGAGGAGACCTCACATCTGTCCCCGCTGCACCTGCCTGAGCCCCCAGGCCTGAGCTGCATGAAGGAGTGTAGAGTGGGGATGTGGGGATGGGGGAGGGATGGAAGCTTTGATATTCAACTGTGCCGAGCTATTTAAGTAACTGAAAGTGAAGTTTTTCTTATACCTGCACGTGACCTGAAAAGGTATGGAATCCTCTAGAAGTTTAGAGAATTGGAGAAGGGAGATCCAGCAGAATGGGGTGAAGGGAAGTGGTGGGAAGATGAGGACACTTCTTGCCGGCCCTCTACAGAGGTCCGCTCCTTTAATGACATGAAGTCAAAATGCAAATGCAGAGTCTCCAGCCCACCCCCTCCATCCAGACTTCCACACGCCACATCTTTCCTGAATAGAACTTATGGAACCTCCGGGGCCTGGCTCCCAGTGTCAGTCCTTCACCAACACTTGCAGGGCCTGAGCCACAATACCGAGGTCCACATATCACATGGCTACATATTTAAACATACAAGCCAAGCTAACAAGCTGTTCAATAAAACCGTGTTCTATCCTCCTACCTTGGCAAGCAGACCTTCAGAAAGACCTGGAAAGCCAGGTTCTAGTTCCAATCTTCAGGGCTCTCTGAATTCTGGGCCAGAAAGTCATCGTGGATTGGAGGGGAGGGGGACAGCGCATCTACAGCCCTTAGCCTGCAGCCACCCTCTTCTCTCCCCACCCTTGGCTTTGTCCCGTACATCCCCAGCAAACAGCCACCCTTGTCTGTGCCTCAGCTTAGGGTTGACAGCTCCAGTAGCAGTCTGCCCTCAGGAGCAGGATCTGGGGAAGAGGCTCCTGCAGGTGCACTGGAAGCAGGCTCCCTCCTCCCCTCCCCCCTCTCCTCCCTTCTAACACAGCTCCCCTCCCTCCTCTCCCTCCTCTCCCCCCTCTCCTCCCTTCTAACCCAGCTCCCCTCCCTCCTCTCCCTCCTCTCCCCCTTCTCCTCCCTTCTAACCCAGCTCCCCTCCCTCCTCTCCCTCCTCTCCTCCCTTCTAACCCAGCTCCCCTCCCTCCTCTC